>NW_018228798.1:144881-145371 GCF_001263595.1 Phalaenopsis equestris
CAATTTTCAAAATTTATGGAAATATTTAAGAAACTTACAATCAATATTTCATTTGCTGAACCCTTAGAACAAATACTAAGCTATGTAAAGTTTATGAAGGATATTCTCAATAGGAAAAGGAGGTTTGAAGATAATGAGACTGTTTCACTTAGTGAGGAATGTAGTGCTATAATTCAAAAAAAAACTTCCTGAAAAGCTTAAAGATCCTGGTAGCTTTATAATTCCATGTGCAATAGGAGACATATTTTATGGGAAAACTTTATGTGATCTAGGTCCAAGCATTAACCTTATGCTATTATCAATACTTGAAAGATTGGGATTAGGAGAAATAAACCCTACTACTGTAACTCTGCAGCTAGCAGATCGTTCGATAACATACCCTAAAGGAGTTATAGAAGATATCTTAGTGAAAGTGGATCAATTTACCTTTTATGTTGATTTCATTATGCTAGATATGGAGGAAGATAAAGAGATACCTATCATTTTGGGA
>NW_018228798.1:145507-146248 GCF_001263595.1 Phalaenopsis equestris
GATGATGAATGTTATAGGATGGATGTTATAAGATATCTAAGTGAATGTCATTTCAAAACAACTTATGAAGAAAAATCTGAAGAAAAAGATTTAAAACACGAGAAAGAAGAGGAATTAGGTCGATGTGAAGAACTTTTAAGGAAGATTCAAACTATGTTTGAGAAAGTTTTTAAATTTTGGACACGATAGACAAAGATAAATCATTTTGTCCATCAATTGAATAACCTCCAGAACTTGAGTTGAAGTTACTTCCTGAACATTTAAAATATGTCGTTTTAGGAGATTCCTCTACTTTACCCGTTATAATTTCTTCAAAATTAATGATGGAAGAAGAAGAAAGGTTGATGAAAATTTTCAAATATTTTAAGAAATCCTTTGGATGGACAATTATTGATAATAAATGAATCAGTCTTTCAATTTGTATGCATAAAATTCATATGGAAGAGAACTGCAAACCCAGGGCTGATCCTCAAAGGAGACTGAATCCTGTTATGGAAGAAGTTTTTAACAAAGAGATTTTAAAGTGGTTAGACGCTGAAATTATCTACCCTTTTTCAGATAGTGCATAGCTTAGTCCAATTCACTGCGTTCCTAAGAATGGAGGAGTAATTGTAACTGTGAATGAACATAATGAATTAATACCTACTAGACAAGTTATAGGGTGGCGAATATGCATTGATTATAGAAAATTAAATCTTGCCACTAGGAAAGATCATTTTCCATTACCCTTTCTAGATCAAA
>NW_018228798.1:150018-153984 GCF_001263595.1 Phalaenopsis equestris
CCACATCTCGCGCTTAAGCGCGAGCTAACTTGAGAGGCAGACGCCTAAGCGCCACTTACCTGCGCATAAGCGCCCATTCATGAAAATTGGTTCACGAATGATTAAAAGTAAAATTTTGGCCCAAAAATCACCATTTTTATGCCTCTCGTCACCTTCAACCTCTCAAAATCATGATTTTGGAAGGCTATGGCACATCTAAAGTGAAGATTTCTTGGTGGAATCAAGTGAAATTTGCTAGATCCAAGTTCCTTGAGGTAAGAGCTTTACTTCTATGCAAAAATTTTGGATTTTCACCATGAATTTTGAGCAAATTTGGAGAAATTCAAAAATTCACTATTCATGGTGAAAAATGAGAAAAAGATCTATGAAAATTGCATTGGGAAGTGTATATTATACTTTGGAAGTTTGGTTTAGTAATTTAGACTTGATTTTTGAAGTTATTTTTGGAATTTTTAAAATTTGTAGAATGGCACCAATAATGAAGAGGAGTAAAAGAAAGAGCCCTTTCGATTCGAGTAAATTTGTTAGTTCAAAGGCTCAGGATTTGTACAGTGATGTGTTGCAATTACGGAAACTAATTCAGGAGCGATGATTTAGGAATTCAGGTGGAGACGTAGAGGATTTGATTGTTTGCAATAGTTGGAACGATTGGGTTGTTTCTCTGTTGTTGTGGTTATTTTTGTTGTTAGGTAGTTCTATGCAAACCTCCCTGAGGTTGAAGACAATTGAGTCATGGTTGGAGGAAAGTTGGTACCATTTTCACCAAAGGTAATCAACTTATTTTATCATCTGCCACCTGATATGGTATGTTTCTATGCAAATTATAGTCCGACTGAAGCGGAGTTAGATGAGATTATTTCTTACTTGACTATTGGGAGAGGACTTTGGAAGATTACCAATGAGAGGAGAGTCAACTTCCCAACTTGTGCTTCTTTAAAGATCTGACACTATTTTATTTCTGCTCGTCTGCTACCAACAAATCATCTCAGTGAAGTGACCAGAGAGAGAGGGAGGTTAAATTATTATATTCAGGAAGGAAAGCTCATCAACATAGGAGCTTTGATTTGTCAGACTATCATCAGTTCTGCCACTGTTGTTACTACTGCAGGTCTGGGATTTGCTTCTTTGATCTTTTCTTTGTGTGAGCAGACTGGAGTTAAATATGATAGCTGGGAGAAAGTGTTGTTACCTCTAAAGCCCATCACTAAGGTGAATGTTAAGACTTGAGCATTCTATTTTTGGCTGGAGTTCTATTTTTGGCTGGAGAGGAGGATTTTCTAGGAGTTATGGAATGGAGACGTTTGCTGGTTCTACCTATGCTGCGTCTTCATCTAGACCATCTACCTCACGTGCTTCTACATCTAGAGGTGAGTCTACTAAGACCCAAGATCATATATTGTAGAGGATGATGGATAATATTAATTTTACCGCTGATAGGGTACAAAATTTAGAGTGTTTTGCAGAACATACTGATAGGTATAATAGAAGAAAAAGTGATTATGAGGAGAAATTTCACTCATCTTTGGAGAGTCTCATTAGGGGTAACCAAGGAGTGCAATTTCGTCCATATCCTAGATACCCTGATTATGAGCCTGCAAAAGTTTGGGATAGCGGTAATTGAGAGGAAGAAGAGTAGAACTGAGAGATTTATTTTATGATTGTAATATGATATGAACTATGTGGTCTGGGCTTGCTACATTTGCATCTGTGTGTTGGTTTGAACTAAGTAATGTGGTTTGTACATTTATTTTTAAGTGAGAATTGTGGTGTGATGTGTTTTCATGTTTTGGACTTGAGACATGTATGTATGTTTACTTGTTTAGATATTGTGATGTGTGAGACTTTTATTTTTAATTGTATTGTAATGTTTGTGTTAATTAGTAGTTTGTTATAAAATTATAAAATTCTAGGGTAGTAACTGTAGTAACTGTTGTGAGTTTTTTTATTTAATTAGTTTAGAACTTAACTTAATGTCTTATGTAAAGTTGAAAATCTTGCTAACTTAAGTCTTAAATTTGAAACTTAGGAAACAGCTACCCTGTATTTTTCTTTTATCAGGTTAGTGTGTTCGTTTTAATGTTGAGATTGTGAAGTCAAGTTAGTGCGTTAGTTTGCTTTTATGTTTATACCCACTGTTTAGAAGTCTATTGAATCTCTACATGTTTAATAGAAATGAAAATATTAGAAAATTTGATCAAAATTAATTTTACTCATTAAAAATTTAAGTTTGGGGGGGATGAAAAATATTTTTAAAACTTAAATTTTATTTATTCTCAAATGAACTACAAGTGAATTTGAATTGCAAAGAAAAATTGATCATGTATATGAAGTTATAGTAGGGAAGTAAAATTTGAATTTAGAAATGAGTAAGAGAATTTAGTTCAAATCTTGAGTAATGAAGAAAAACTTTAAGCTAAAAGTTTTTAGTGTAGAAAATGATTAACATAAGTAACTATTTTTAGTAAGAAACATTGTATTTTTGAAAATTTTAAAAATTTAGACTTCTATTTTTAATACTTAAATTTCTTTTATTAAAGATAATTTTCCAAGCTATTATTATATTTATAAGTAAAAGTTTTGTATCAAGACTTTGTTTTAGGAAAGGAAAAGTAGAATTCAAAATTATTAAAGGCCTGTCTAGATATAATAATCCTTACCTAAAAAACCTAAAAAAAAGAAATAAAAAGAAAAAAAAACAAAAAAAAGAAAGAAGAAGAAAAAGTTATAATCCTTACCTAAAAAAAGAAATAAAAAGAAAAAAAACAAAAAAAAGAAAGAAGAAGAAAAAGTTAGGAGGAGAAGCTAGAGGATTAGTGCCTAATCAAAAATTGGTTCTACATTTAATCTTTTTAAAGTATAAGTCTTGAGAAAAACTTAAGCTTATAGATGTAATATAGTAAGTAAAATTATTCTTAACAAAAATTCTTAAGTGGAGATAATAAAAGAACTAAATTCAAAATGTGGAAGACTTACAATATTTCTGAATTAGATAAGAACTTATATTTTCATCTTTCTGAAGAGTAAAAATTTCTAAACTTTAAGTTGGTCTCATTTTGTGAATATTTTTTCTAAATTGGACTACTATATTTCTAAATCTAAATTTTAGTAACTCCTAAAGAAACTCATATACATATCATACATATTTAGTTCATAAAAATTGAAGTGTCACTTGAGGGCAAGTAACATTTTTGGTTTGGGGGATTTTGATACGCCTAAAATATATAGTGTTTTTAGACACAATTTTATACTAATTTTTGAGATATTGCGCTTTAATGGAAGGTATTTTTGTCTTTTTCTTTCAGATACACATAAAAAGGTGAAAAATGCTTAAAGGAATGAAAAAGGATCAAATTTGGAGCAAATAAGTGAAAAATGTGCAAAAGTGTTTTGGCGCCTAAAAGCCAGATCCGACGCTTAAGCGCAAGGTAAACAGAGAAGGCCCCACCTAAGCGCTAGAGGCCCCATGCTTAAGCGCTAGTGGTAGTTATTAGACAAGTAAATTAGGTTTATGTGGATTTTGAAGAGGTTTTTGAGGCACCTATTGGCTTAATAGGTGGTTATAACCACCATGGACGAAAATTATTGCGAAAGGATGCATCTCTTGGGGAAATAAATCGAATCAATAGACATTTTGAAGAGATACCAAGGAACTTTTTGGAGAATTATAAAATAAAGAAAATTGGGACATTGAAAGAGGTCTTGAAAGTTCAAAAATTGGGGAGTTAGTTGGAGAGATTTTCAGGCACCACATATTTATCCTTTTTTTTATTTCTAGTTTTATATTGAGAGTGTTGTAAAAGAGAAAAGATTCAAAGGAACTTCAAGAGTTTGGTGGACTAGAGATAAGTTTTTATCTTTTTTTAGACATCTTTTGGTTTTAATTGAGACTTGTTGTTGGTTTGACAATGATTTCTACTTTTAAACTAAAGTGTGGTTTTGTTTTCTCCATGGATTCTGAGTAGTTTT
>NW_018228798.1:154044-161687 GCF_001263595.1 Phalaenopsis equestris
GAGAGTATTGATCTTTAATGTTGGAAGAAGTTGTGATGATTTAAATCCATGTACTTTATTTACTTCTTGATTTGGCCAATCCATATGTTAAAATTTGTTGTGAGAACATGTAAGAACTGAGATGGTATTGTCTCAGTCAACAATTGGAAAGAATCATATGAGGTTGTATTAATGAGAATGTAGTTCATATGATTGAGAGAAAATAAATAGGAAAATATTCATTGAAAGGTGTAGTGTTAGAGGACTTTAAAGTGACAGGTTAAAGCCCCCAACTTGGTTTATTATTTTAGGTTCTGATACGAGTTGTTAGTCCCCATGTGGAGGGAATCGAGGGAACTATAGAGTGAGAGCTAGTATCTTCCCTGCATAGCAGAACTATTCAAACTTTAAATTAGCTAATGTTCTTTATAGCATCTCTAGTAAGAGTCAAGAATATTATTGCTCCTATTTGGCATAGAACAATATGCATACATCCACAATAAAATTTCTATACTTATTACTGATTCATGATAAGGAGAAAGATATTTTCATATTTAGTTTTTTTCTTCTACAAAAACTCAAGTTGTCTTTTTAAGTTTGTACTATTTTTGTCAAAATATTAAAATTATAAAAAATAGTTAAACTTTCCTTACTGCAAAAACGTCTTTAGTTTAAATAATTATCTTTTTTAAAATAGAAAGTTTTCCAAAAAGTGCGTATTGTATATCTTCCCTGTGGGTTTGATAGTCAGGTCTTAATCAAAAAGTCCTATATTACTTAAAAATGATACGTATACTTATGCAGTATCCCAATATAAATTAAAAGTTAAATTCTTATTTTTCTTCAAGATCAAGTTTTTGATTTTGTTGTGAAATAAGGAAATATAAGTGAAAAATATAATCAGAATTATTGTTATATTGTTGCATATAAGCAGTTTCGGGATCATAGGCCAGCTCGATCAGGAGCTCACCACACCAGAGATGGACTCAGGAGACACCTTTTTGTACTGCAATTTGATACAACATATATAATGATATGTGTACCAGATATGCTCAGCTTGTGATATGTACCTAGCATGATTTGTTTTCCAGATGTACTTTGATGCATTCAACATATTGCACCTTTTGAGGCTCTAGTTTACACTCAATTTGTAACATCTATTGGAGCAGATTAATAAAATCTTTTCCAGAAATTTTGTCTATTTTCTCAATTTCCCTTTTGTGCGATGGATAAAAGCCACAAAATCATATGTTGGTTACGAACTATAATGAACAAAGAACAAAATAATAAAAAATTAATAATTAAATTCAAATAAAACACTCTTTTGAAAATCAATCAATCAACAAAAATTAAATTTTGGAAAACACATTTTAAAAATTAAACATGATAAAAATAACAAGAAAAATAAGAAAAATAAAAAAGCTGAGTTGATTCTGTCAATTTTGGGGTCTCTTACTCTTTGCTCGCGTAGCACGATCATCCTTGTCTGCACTAAATCTCACAAAATTTCACATATCTTCCTCACAAATGTTTACCTTTTAACATGACACATCTCTATGGGTTCAACACCACAAAATCTTTGTGAACTTCAATTCTTATTTCAGAATCAGTCTCTAACTTCTCATTCTCTCTTTTTGAGGTCGGTCCCTAACTTCTGATTCTCTTTTTAAGATTGATACCTAAATTTCAATTCTCATTTTTGAATCAGTACCTAACTTCTGATTCCCTCTCTTCAAGGTCAGTCCCTAACTTTCAATCCTCTTTTTGAGATTGATCCTTAAATTTAAATTCTCATTTTGGAATCAGTCTCTAACTTCTGATTCCCTCCATTTGAGGTCGGTCCCCAACTTCTGACTCTCTTTTTGAGATTGATCCTTAAATTTCAATTCTCGTTTCGGAATTATTCCCTAACTTCTAATTCCCTCTTTTTGAGGTCGGTCCCTAACTTCTGCTTCTGGTCCCTAACTTCTGATTCTCTTTTTGAGATTTATCCTTAAAATTTAATTCCCATTTTGGAATCAGTCCCAACTTTTGATTCCCTCCTTTTAAGGTCTGTCCTTAACTTTCGATCCTCTTTTTGAGATTGATCCTTAAATATCAATTCTCATTTTGAAATCAGTCCCTAACTGTCCCTAACTTCTCTGATTCCCTTGCTTTGAGGTCAGTCCCTAACTTTTGATCCTCTTTTTGAGATTGATCCTCTCAATTCAATTCTCATTTTGAAATCAGTTCCTAACTTCTGATTCCCTCATTTTGAGGTCGGTCCCTAACTTTCGATCCTCTTTTTGAGATTGATCCGTAAATTTCGCGATTTATCCTTAAATTTTAATTCTCATTTCGTAATCAGTCCCTAACTTCTAATTCCCTCCTTCTGAGGTCGGTCCCTAACTTCCGATCCTCTTTTTGAGATTGATCCTTAAATTCAAATCTCATTTTAGATTCAGTCCCTAACTTCTGATTCCCTTCTTTCGAGGGCGGTCCCTAACTATTGATTCTCTTTTGGAATTGATACCTATGCTTCAATTCTTATTTCAAAACCAATACCTAAATTCTGATTCCTAGCATTTGAGGTCGGTACCAAAATTCTGACTCTCCCTTGTTGGAATTGATACCTAAATTTCAATTCTCATTATGAAATGAGTACCTAAATTCTGATTCCCTCTTTTTGAGGTAGGTATCTAAATTCCAACTCTCTTTCTGAGATTGATACTTAAATTTTGACTCTCACCTCAAGTCAGTACCTATATTCTAATTCCCTCCTTTTGAGGTCAATACCTAAATTCTGACTCCTCTTTTTGGGATTGATACCCAAATTTCAATTCACATCCTGGGGTCAACACCTACATATTGATTCCCATCCTCTATAAACACCTGAAACTTGATAATTTGAAAGTCACTCTCCAATCCCCAGCAAGAGTTTTAACTCTTTAATTTCTATCAAATGCTCAGTTTCCATATTCCCCAGTGGAAACAACTAGCACTCAAATTCTAAACTCCTTCTATGTCTGTGACTTAAGATTCTTTATTGGTTTTATTGATCTCATCGGTCAACGCCATTACATGTGGTGTGCTTTGCTCAGCACACCACACTTATTGGTCCGTTTGTTGACCTCATTTTTTGTTGAGGTTTAGTTTTCCCTCTTTAGTTGCCTAAGGTCTAACCATAGGACTTTCTTGCTGACTATGCTTAGAAAACTAGAAAGGAACCCACACCATCAGAAATTCTACACTCCTCCTTGCTCAACTTGAAGTTCCACATATTGGTCCTAATCTCTAGCACTCAGTAGGTTGGGTCAGTATGAGGGGGCTCAAGCTGAGTCTCCATAGGACTGTCTAGCCTTAGGTTTATCCCTAGGTGTTGGTCTGGAGTTAGTTCACTCACTTGCACTCACTTTCACCAGCAATCACTCACAATCTTAAAGCCCAAATTATTAACTTTAATCCCTTGATCTTTTGGGAGACTCATGTAGATGGTCCCCTAAACCCAATAGCCTTAGGTTAGGGTTTAGCTAAGACCAGTACATAGAGGACCCAAATGGGGATTCTATTGTTTCATAATTCACATGTGGTGGTTTACTTCTCAATCCTACCAAAAATACCCAACTTGACCTTTTACCCCCAAACCTACCCAAATTACCTGAACATCCCTGTCGGTGCTATTTTTGGTTGGAGGGTTGCCCGTTAGAAGCTGTCGGTCGCCGAAATTGAAATCACATCACCCGCTTTGGAATGACATTTTAATTTACATATACATTTAATTTTAGAAAAAAAATATGAAATCAAACTGACCCCACATTTTTCATAACTTAAATGAAAGAGCGTTGTACCTCAACTCCTGTATCTATCCCGAAGGATAAACACAAGACTTGAGGATGAGGCTTGATCAAATAAAATATGGAATATATAACATCTGTTTGGTCTGTGAAACCGTTTTATTTGCCGACAATTTCTCCTATCTAATATAAAGGATTAAATAGGTTTTATAATAAGATGGGTTCGGACAAGCTTCCTATAAGGGCAAGCCCCTATATTTAGTTACATCTTAAATGATCGAAGTCACCTATGAAGACTCTTGATAAAAATCAGGAAATATTATCTTCAAGGAGTTTCAAATGGTAGGACTTTTCAATGATATCGGACGTAGAGGTGTTAAAGGGGATTGGTTCAAACTTGGAACATTTTATTATAGAATCCAAAGGAGGAAGAACTAGAGGATGTCATGAATCCAGAGGAGAACCTCGGTGACTTCCCAAGCTATCCTAATATTTGGCTTTAGTTTCTTGATAAGTTGGGCTCACTTTTCTCTCATGGAGGCAGCTTGTTACTTATGTTTGGCAAGCATAAGTCACACATCTACATAATCCAACCCCTACGATACACAAGTAGAGTCTCTTTCTATTGACCTTAGACTACTGAGGTTTCTTTGGACGATGCAATTCATGGATTGCTGTCAAAGAAGCATCCGGTTGAGTTTGGTCGACTACCTTCTCGACCAGATAGACTTGGGGTTCAAATAGCTTGGTATGAATGATCCATGGTGTCTTGACCCGACTATCTCTACCTTATTATGATCACTCTCTCTTTTCCATTGCTTACCCTCATTGAGCCATATCACTCCTTTGACATTTTTATCTATGTCATTTGTCGACAGCCTGATGACCAATGAGCTACTGCCTATTTGGGATACGATGATTTTTCCTTTGCCCTTACGGTTTGAATGTGCTTTGATGTGTCGAGACTTCCCGTTGGGATGATACTGTTATTTCGTAGGTTTTGTATGCCGATGAGTACGCTATCCATATGGGGACCAAGAGAGACTCACTTCTTGCCCCGTGGTTTAGCGAGAGCTTTGAAGCATTGGGACATTTCCACTGCGAGATAACCTCCCTTGACGACCCAGTGCTAGTTGTTATTTTTTAAGTAAGCAAAACCCCTTTGGATCAAGAGTTTTCTTGGGCAACCCCCCTCCCCCCCACACCCTCCAAGATTTAATTAACTAAGTGGGATACATCCCCTTAGGAGTACTCATGGCCCCATAACAGGCACCTACACCTGACTCTCTGGTTTTGGGTGTTTACATAGGTATTCTTTCGCAGATATTGGTTTAAGGTGCTTTTGCTCGATCTTGTTTAAGTGGGCACTCTTAACTATCCTTGCAAGGTTTACCGCACGTAAGCTCTCCATGTTTAGTGTTTTCTCTTGTTTGTCGCTTTATCGTATGTCCTTTTTGTTTGGATCCTTTCCTTTTCGAATCATTGATCTAATTCAGAAGGGAGATTTATTCGAATAGGGGAAGTATATGACAATTGACAAGATGGCCACTTCTTCTAAAATAAAAGAGAAAAATAAACAAAAACAAATACCTAATAGATAAGTCGCAGGGTGGCGAATATGCATTGATTATAGAAAATTAAATCTTGCCACTAGGAAAGATTATTTTCCACTACCCTTTCTAGATCAAATGTTGGATATACTAGTTGGGCATAAATACTTCTATTTTTTGGATGGATATACTAGTTATCACCAAATACAAATAACTCCTGAGGATCAAGAGAAAATAACTTTTACCAGTCCTTATGGTACATTTGCTTTTAGAACCTTTGATGTAATGCCCCTGCTACATTTCAAAGATGTATGATGGCAATTTTTTGTGATTTAATTGAAAAATGGATTAAAGTATTTATGGATGATTTTTTAGTATTTGAAACTTCATTTGACTCATGTTTAGAACATTTATCAAAATTCTTAAGCGCTGTGAAGAAACAAATTTAGTCTTTAAGTGGAAAAAATGCTAATTTATGATAATAGGAGGAATTGTATTAGGACATAAAATATCATAAAATGGCATGGAAATAAATCCTACTAAAATTCAAGTGATCGCTAATTTACCTTATCCAACAAATCTAAGGGAAATTAGGAGTTTTTTAGGACATGTTGGATTTTACAAACGATATATTAAAGACTTTTCAAAATTTGCTAAGCCTTTATGCCTTTTACTGGAGAAAGATGTAATTTTTAATTTTGATGAAAAATGCTTAAAAGCTTTTGAGTTATTAAAAGAAAAATTGGCCATTGCACCAATTATTGATGCTAGTGATTATGTTATTGGAACTATTTTAGGACAAAGATATGATAAAATTTTCAAAGTAATTTTTTATGCTAATAAAACTCTTAATAAAACTCAAATTAATTATACAACAACTGAAAAAGGTTTATTAGCAATAGTATTTTCCTTTGATAAATTTAGATCATATTTATTTAAAACTCATTACGTAGTGCATACAAATCATTCTGCTATTAATTACGTAATGAAAAATAAGGATGTTAAACTAAGACATATAAGATGGATTCTTCTTCTGTAAGAATTTGACTTCGAAATAGTAGATAAGAAGAGAACTGAAAATCAAGTTGCTGATCATTTGTCCAGAGTTGAGTTAGAAAAACCACTCTATTTTGAAAAATAAATTAATGAACATTTTCTAGATGAAAAACTATTCAAAATTAACGAGTGGTGTGTTCCGTGGTATGCCAACATTGTGAACTTTTTTGTTAGTGATATTATACTCTATGGAATGACATACCAAAAGAAGAGGAAATTTATTTCTGAAGCTAAGACTTATTTTTGAGATGACCCATTTTTATATAAATAAGGAAAGGATCTTATTATTCTAAGATGTGTACCTTTATAAGAGATTTATGAAATTATCCAAAAATATCACAATTCTGATTTTGGGGGACATTTTGGTGTTGATAAAACAACATACAAAATTTTACAATCTAGATTCTATTAACCTACTATCTTTAAAGATGTTAATACTTATATTAAAACTACTGATAGATGTCAACGAGTAGGAAATATTTATAAAAGAAATGAAGGTGGTTTGGCTGAATTATTCAATCGGGAAATTAAAAGATGTATGGAAAAATCTGTGAATTCAACAAAAATGGATTGGTCAGTCAAACTTGACTATGCTTTGTGGGCTTATAGGACTGCATACAAATCTCCTATAAGAATGTCCCCATATAGGCTAATATTTGGAAAAGCTTGTCACTTACTAGTTGAACATGAACATAAGACATATTGGGTGATTAAAGAGTTCAATTATAATTTGAAAGATGCTGGTGAGAATAGATTGTTACAAATAAATGAGCTTGAAGAGATAATCAACAAATCTTATGAAACTGCCAAAATTTATAACGAAAAGATGAGATGTGGCATGATCAAAGGATTCTTACTAAAAATTTTCAGTCAGGGGAACAAGTTTTGCTATATAATGCAAGGTTAAGATTATTTCTAGGAAAAATTAAGTTTAGGTGGATTGGCCCATTTGTTATGATAAAAGTTTATCCTTACAGAGTTGTGGATATTAAATATCCTAAAACTAAGAAAGTGTTTAAAGTAAATGGTCATAGACTGAAACCTTATTTAGTGAGGGATTGATCCTTGGATACTGCTAAGATGCATAGTACAATAATAATTCAGATTATATTTTACTTATATTTCCTTACTTTGCAACAAAACCAAACACTTGATCCTAAGAAAAAATAATAATTTTAACTTTTAGTTTATATATATTGGGATGCTACGCAAGTATACGTATCGTTATCAAGTAATATAGGACTTTTTTATTAAGACCTAAATATCGAACCCACAGGGAGAATAC
>NW_018228798.1:161930-166842 GCF_001263595.1 Phalaenopsis equestris
TGTTGTGGAAGTATGCAAATTGTGTTGTGCTAAATAGGAGCAATATTATTCTTTACCCTTACTAGAGATGGTATAAAGAACATTGGCTAATTTAAAGTTTGAATAGTTCTGAAGACCGGCTAGGTAGGGAAGATACTAGCTCTCACTCTAGAGTTCCCTCGATTCCGTCCACCTGGGGGCTAACATCTCGTGCAGAACCTAAAGCAATAAACCAAGTTGGGGTCTTTAACCTGTAACTTTAATGTCCTCTAACTCTACAACCTTTAATGAATATTTCTCTATTTATTTGCACTGAATCATATGAACTACATTCTCATACATACAACCTCATGTGATTCTTTCTATTATTGACTAAGACAATACTAGCCTGATTCTTACATGTTCTCACAACAAATTTTAACATCTGGATTGGTCAAATCAAGAAGTAAATGAAGTGCATGGATTTAAATCATCACAACTTCTTCCATCATTGAAGATCAATACTTTCCACAACTTCCATCCAAAACATAATTAATTATCATTTTAAGATCTCATAATCCATGGAGAAAACAAAACCACACTTTAGTTTAAATAAAGAAATCATTGTCAAACCAACAACAAGAAAATAATTATCAAACCAACAACAAGTCTCAATTAATACCAAAAGTAGTCTCAAAATAAAAAAGATAAAAACTTATCTCAAATCCTCCACCAAACTCTTGAAGTTCCTTTGATTCTCTTCTCTTTACAATTACTCAAAAGAAAATAACAAAAAATATAAAATAAAAGTAAAAGTGGTGCTTGAAAATCTCTCCGAACTAACTCCCCAAATGAGAACTTTTAAAATTTTCCAATACTTTCGGGACTCTTTTCTAAGTCCACTCTTCTTTATTTTATAATTTTCCAAAAGGTGCATTGGTTTCTCTTCAAAATATGTCTAGATTCAATGTATTTCCCCAAGAGATGCACCCTTTAATGATAATTTTCGTCCAAATTGGTTATAACCACCTATTAAGTCAATGGGTGGCTCAAAAACCTCATCAAAATTCACAAAAATCAAATTTACTCGTCCAATAACTGCCACTGGTGCTTAAGCGTGGGGCCTCTGTTTAACCGGTGGTTAAGCGTCAGATCTGGCGCTTAGGCGCCAAAACACTTTTACACATTTTTCACATTTTTCTCCAAACTTGATCCTTTTTCACTCCTTTAAGAATTTTTCAACCTTTTTGCCTGTACCTGCAAGAAAAACATAAAAATACCTTCCACTAAAACACAATATCTCAAAAATAGATGTAAAAATGTGTTTAAAAATACTATATATTTTAGGTGTATCAGGGATCAGCATAAATTTAAAAAATCAAATGATGTTGGGTCATCCAGAATAAGCACTGGTTACGTCGGTCTGACGATGTTAAACCAAGCACTTTGTGGGAACTTTGTGGGAGGAATGTTAAACCAAGCACTTTGTGGGAGGAAACCCATTGTTATCAATGTGTTTTTCTTTAAAATTTATTTATGTGTGATTAAGAGATATTTGGGGTAGTATTTTTGAGACTATTATGTGTTAGTAATGATGTTAAGACTTGATTTAGTGATCTGCACATGGTAAAATGAGAATTTGGATGTTAAGTTAACTGGTGCAAAATTAAGCACTATGCTTAAGCACCAATATTCGGTGCTTAAGCACGGTAGTTAAAAATTATGTGTGAAATTTGGATTCTATAATGTTTAACTTTCAATTGGTTGACTAAAATGTGCCAAGACAGTTTTAGGACTTTTAGAACTTGCCTAGGAGTTACTAAAGGGATTTAGGCCTATAAATAGAAGGGTTTAGTGAAGGAATTTTGCCCCATATCATTTTTAGCCTTAAATTATAAGAGAGGGAGAGAGAGAGAGAGATTTTGAGAAGATGTCTTCATGGGAGATGGATTTGAAGAAGAAGGAAGAGACCAGACCATGAGGAAGAAATTCATTAGTCGGAGTGCACAAGAGATGTATAACAGTTTCTTAGCCATTAGTATTGAAGGAATATCAGAAAAGATCAACAAAATTAAGACTGTCATGACTTTACTGGAGAAAAAAGTAATTGAGATTCATGCTCAACTAGATCATATTGGATGGCAATTGAAAATGCAATTTAGCCATACTAGTTATATAGAGGAAGCGGATAAGGAGATGTATCTTAAATAGAAATGGACAAAAAAAGATAGTATCAGAGCACGTCGCCACCATCCATTTTATCAACTTTATATTTCGATTCATTTTGATTGCCTCAGGAGAGAGACTAATGAAAAACCGGAGTTTGTCCCAACCAATGAAGAATGAAATTAAGTTCTATGTTAATGTTTTTTTGTTAGAGTCGATGTTTAATGTGTTATGTGTTAAGAGTTAAATACTATTTTTGGAGTATTATGTTAGTTTTTTAGTTATGTTAGTTGTTTAGTGTTTGTATTTAGAAAGATTTTCTCATCCGAGACTATTTGAAGCGATAAAGAAGTGTTATATGTATTTGTACTTATTTGCGAATGAATGTATATGTTTGTTTTTGTGAAAAATTGTGTTATTCTTAGCCTCAAATTGAATTAGTTATTTTGGAGAATTTTAAGAAAAAGGAGAGTTAAGGGAGAGAAAAGTAGTCATTTAAGTGTTATGAGACCATTTAGGGTTGGTATAATTAGGCTTATAGTGCATTTTACTTAAGTTCAAAAATATCAAAAATCATGCACTGGCGCCTAAGCACCACATTCTCGCGCTTAAGCGTGATGTAACTCAAGAGGTAGGTGGCTAAGCACCACATATCCGCGCTTAAGCACCGGTTCAAGAAAACCAGTTCGCGAATGGTTAAAAGTAAAAAATAAACCCAAAAATTGTCATTTTTACTCTCGCCGTCACCTTCAACCTCTTGAGTCCAAAATTTTGGAGGCTAGAGCAAGCTATTTTGTGGAGATTTCTTGGTGAATTTGGAAAAAATTTGTTATATTTGGATTTCTTAAGGTAAGAGCTTCACTTCTATGTAAAAATTTTGGATTTTCACCATGTACTTTGAGTACATTTGGAAGAATTTGAAAATCACTATTCATGGTGAAAAATGAGGAAAAATCTATGGAAATTGCATAGAAAGTATAGTTTATACTTATAGGAGTTAAGTTTAGTGGATTAGACTTGATTTTTGAAGTTATTGTGGAATGTTATGAAATTTGTAGAATGGCACCAAGAATGAAGAGGAGTAAAGGAAAGGACCATTTCAATTTCAGCAAATTTGTGAGCTCTAAAGTTTAAGATAGATACAGTGATGCTCTGCAATCATGAAAACTTATCCAGAAGCGATGTTTCAAAAGTTCGGGTGGATCTGTAGAAGATCTGATCGTTCGCCGACAATGGTAACCATTCTGCTATTTTTTTATTATGGTCATTATTTCTGTAGTTAGGGAGTTCTATGCTAACCTACCTGAGGCTGAAGACGATCGAGTCATGGTTAGAGGAAAATCGGTACCTTTTTCACCGGAGGTAATCTATATGTTTTATCATTTACCATCTAAGACTTTGTGTTTTTATGCGAACTATAGTCCTATTGAGACGGAGCTAAATGAATTATTTTTTATTTGACTATTGGAAGAGGGCTCTAGAAAATCACAAATGAAAGAAGAGTCAATTTTTCCACCTCAAAGTTAGGTGCACCTTCGAAGGCGGGGCACTATTGTATTTCAGCCCGTCTATTACTTACAAATCGTCTCAGTGAAGTTACCAGAGAGAGGGCGATGTTAAATTATTGTATTCAAGAAGGCAAGCTCATCAATATTGGAGCTTTGATTTATCAGACTATCATCAGTTCTGCCACTGTTGTTACTACTGCAGGTCTGATCCTTGATCTTTTCTTTGTGTGAGAAGGTTGGAGTGAGATATGATAGCTGGAAGGAACTACTGTTGCCTCTAAAGCCAACAACAAGTGTTAATGTGAAGTCATATTCAAAGCACTCTATTTTTGGCTGGAGAGGAGGATTTTTAATGAGTTATGGAATGTAATGAGTTGTGGAATGGAAACGTTTGTTGCTTCTACCTCTGTTGCATCTACACCTAGACCATCTACCTCACGAGCTTCTACTTCTATAGGTAAGTCTACAGAAACTCAATGTCAACTAATGCAGAAGATGATGGACAATATCAACTATACCGCCGATAAGGTAAGAAATTTAGAAAGCTTTGCAGATCATATTGATGGGTATAATAGAAGAAAAAGTGGTTATGAAGAGAAATTTCATTCAACTCTAGAAAACCTCATTAGGGGTAACTTAGGAGTGCAATTTCCTCCATATCCTAGATACTCTGATTATGAGGCTACAAATGTCTAGAATAGTGGTGATTCTGAGGATGATGAGGAGGACTGAGTTATTTAGTTTGATGTTTGTAATATGTGGTTGGACTATGTGGTTTGGACTTGCTACATTTGCATTTGTGTATTTATTTAGACTTTGTGATGTGTGAGACTTTTATTTTGTTTAATTGTTATTATGATGTTGTGTTTTGTTAGAATTTTGTTTTAATTTCTAGGGTAGTAATTTTTATTATGTGTTGATTATTGTGTTAGTCAGTTAAGGATTGAACTTGATTCGATGTTTTGTGAAAGTTTAAAAATCTTGCTAACTTTAGTTTTAAATTTTAAACTCAAAAAACTGCTACCCTGTATTTTTCTTTTATCTTGTTAGTATTTTATTTTTATGTTGGATTGGAAATCAAAGTTAGTGTGTTAGTTTATTTTTATGTTTGTACCCACTACTTAGAAGTCTACTACTTAGAAGTCTACTAAATCTCTACATGTTGAATTAAAATGAAAATGATGGAAAATTAATCAAAATTTAATTTTACTCCTATTTTTATTTGTATACTTGTATAATTAAGGTATAAAAATTCTTGTAAGCATGTTATTTCAAATTTT
>NW_018228798.1:166852-168471 GCF_001263595.1 Phalaenopsis equestris
GCATGTTATTTCAATTTTTATTCCTGCTTATATATATCTGTTGTTAAACTGTTTAATCTTGTTAAAAATCTTAAGTTTGGGGGTGGATGAAAAATATTTTTAAAAATTAAATTTTATTTGTTCTCAAATGAGTTACAAGTGAATTTGATTTGAAAAGAAAAATGATTATGTATATGAGATTATATTAGGGAAGTAAAATTTGATTTTATAAATGAATAAGAAATTTTAGTTAAAATTCTGAGTAATGAAGAAAAACTTTCAGTTAAAAATTTTTAGTGTAGAAAATGTTAAATATAGTGTAACTATCTTTAGTAAGAAAAATTATATTTTTGAAAAATTTAGACTTCTATTTTTAATACTTAAACTTCTTTTGTTAAAAATAATTTTCAAAACTAGTATTATATTATTAAGTAAAAGATTTATATCAAGACTTTGCTTTAGGAAAGAAGAAGTGGAATTCAAAACCATTAAAGGCCTATCCAGATATAGTAATCCTTGCCTAAAAAGAAAAAAAAAGAAAAAGAAAAAGAAAAAGAAAAGAAAAGAAAGAGAAAAAGAAAAAGGAAAGAGAAAAAGTAAGGGAGGAGAAGCTTGAGGATTAGTGTCTAATCAAAAATTGGTTCCACATTTGATTTTTTAAAGTATAAGACTTGAAAAACTCTTAAGCTTAGGGATATAAAATAGTAAGTAAAATTATTCTTAATAAAAATTTTTAAGGGGAGATAATAAAAGGACTAAATTCTAAATTTGGGAGAATCTACAATATTTCTGAGTTAGATAGAAACTCATATTTTCATATTTCTTAACATTAAAAATTTGTAAATTTTAAGTTGGTCTCGTTACTAAATATTTTTTCTAAATTTGACTACTATATTTCTAAATCTAAATTTTAGTAACTCCTAAAGAAACTCATATACATATCATACTTATTTAGTTTTTAAAGATTGAAGTGTCACTTGAGGGCTAGTAACATTTTAAGTTTGAGAGATTTTGATATACTTAAATTATATAGTGTTTTTAGACACATTTTTATACATATTTTTTATATATTGCGCTTTAATGGAAGGTATTTGTGTGTTTTTTCTTTCAGGTAGAAGAAAAAAGGTGAAAAATGCTAAAAGGAGTGAAAAAGGATCAAATTTGGAGCAAAAAGGTGAAAATTGTGCTAGTGTTTTGGCGCTTAAGCGTCAGATCCGGATCTTAAGTGTCGGTGAAACAGAGATGGTTGCGCCTAAGCGCCAGAGGCAGTTATGTGACAATTTACTTCATTTTGCAAAATTTTGAAGGGATATTTGAGGAACCTATTGACTAAAGATGGCGGTTATTACCACTAGAAAAGAAAATATTATTAAAATACTTATGAAAGGACGCATCCTTTGGAGAATACATCGAATTGGGATAAATTTTGAAGAGTTATCAAGGCACCTCTTGGAGATTTATAAAAGAAGGAAGTTGAAACTTTTTAAAGTGTGCTTGAAAGTACTAAAAAGTGTTGGAAAGGAGAGAGTTTTGGAAAAATTTTCAGGCACCACAAATTTACTTTATCCTTCTTGTTTTTAGTTTTATTGTGAGGGTCAAGAGTATTGTAAAAGAGAAGAGATTCAAAGGAACTTCAAGAG
>NW_018228798.1:168836-174160 GCF_001263595.1 Phalaenopsis equestris
ATTTTGAAGGCTGTAGAGTTAGAGGACTTTAATGTGACAGGTTAAAGCCCCCAACTTGGTTTTTTGTTTCAGGTTCTGATACGAGATGTTAGCCCCCAGGTGGAGGGAATTGAGGGAACTCTAGAGTGAGAGTTGGTATCTTCCCTGCCTAGCCGGTCTTCAGAACTATTCAAACCTTAAATTAGCCAATGTCGTTTATAGCATCTCTAGTAAGGGTAAAGAATATTATTGCTCCTATTTGGCACAACACAATTTGCATACTTCCACAACAGAATTCATATACTTATTATTTATTCATGATAAGGAGAAAGATAATTTCATATCAAGTGCTTTTGTTTTACATAAACTCAAGTTATCTTTAGAAGTTTTATTATTTTGTCAAAATATCAAAAATACCAAAAAGAATTGAATTTTACTTATTGAGAAAATATCTATAGTTTAAGTAACTATTTTTTTAAAAATAGAAAGTTTCTGTGTATTGCATATTTTCCTGTGGTTTTGATATTCAGGTCTTAATAAAAAAGTCTTATATTACTTGATAACGATACGTATAATTGCGTAGTATCACAATATATATAAATTAAAAAGTTAAATTCTTATTTTCTCTAGGATCTAGTTTTTAGTTCTTTTGCAAAGTAAGATAACATAAGTGAAAAAGATCATTAAAGTTATTGTTATACTATGTACATAAGCAGTAACAGGATCAATAAGTCAAATAGAATAAATTTTATGTAAACAAACTTTACAAGGCTACAACATCTGCAAATTCATTGTACAATGTCATTTTTTATCTAATAGATAAGAAGTGGAATTTCAATTAGGTTACATCTCAAAGAATAATATTTTTCTTAATTAATCATCAATGAATGAACTCGACTCTAACAACATTCTGATTATTCAATAAGTTGTTGAATACTTTCTTCCACAGTAACACTTGTTTTTATCGTATCAATCTCTTAATAAACATCCATAATAATTTTATTGAGCAGTAGGATAGGTTATTGTTAAGCTAACTTAGCATGACTTCTAATGTACTCACTTACAACTTCTTAACTTCTCTGATATTCATCTCTTATCTTAATATGAGCTAGACATTTCACATTATCACCTAACTATGACTAGAATATTAACATTTTCACCTAAGCATATAACACTTATCTTTGAATTTTACTCAGTTCCATAACAATTATGTTTGGATCCTTTAATGTCTCTGGCCACTCCTATAGAAACTATCATCGCTCATTTTGGGACTTATTTCTTCTTTCAACAACTTCCTTCTTCTTGGTTAGTAAGATGTTCCTAAAACTTTCTTATTATTGGCAGTTTCAATTATTAATAGCTACCGTAGTCTTCTCCCAACTTGCTCTTTGTAAAGTTAGGTCTAAGATCTAGGCACCGTCTTCTATCGAAAGTTGTTTTTATTATAGAATGACATTTCACTTAAAACTTCTGGAAGCAACAAATCTCTTTATTGCCTAAGAACATATTCAAATTTGTATTGGGTCATTTTTTTTTCAAAATTAATTATAATCTTAACCTCCTAACCTGTAGAGGAAGACTCGACTTTCGATTAAATTTAGATTGTTTTGCCAATTTAACTTTTTAGTTTCTTCTATAAAGTAGCTTGTTATAATTTAGATGTTTTTACAATGATTACAACTTTCTGAGTAATGAATTTGCTATGTCTTCTCAATAAACTTTCAAAGATGTTTTAACTAAAAAGGTGGTTCATCTTATTCATCTTAAAATAACATTCAACAAGTTAAGACAATTGGGTTTTATATTTCTATATTTTTATTTTCCTTAGATTCTTTAAAATGACCAAAAGATTAGGGAATTAATATAAAATTATATTTCTCTAAAATAAGCTGATTAAGTTTTGACGAAAGATGAAAATCACTTCAAAGTGTCATCAAGCATATATCAACTTAGTACACCCAATGCCCCAAATGTCCTAATGCATAAATCTTTCCTTAACCACTAAGGGTCTGTTTGGGGCAGCTGTTGATTATTTATAATCTGCTGATAAGTAGATTATTTTGATAATCTACAAATTATCAGAATAAGTTGGCTTGTTGTTTGGGGCAGCTTATTCAGAAAAGCTTATTGGTAGTTATGGTTGTCTAAATGACCTTCTCGCCCCTGTCTGGTAAAATTGTTTGGAGTAGCTTATTCAGAAAAACTTATTGGTAGTACATAAGCATATTGTACAGAAACATAAAATCATCACAGATTAGTTCCAAAAGATAACATACAGTTCTCACACTCTCATGAGTATCTTAAAATATAAATAAAGAATAAAGACAAGTACAACTACAATGAGAAATATTAAAATATTCAATTTCAAACTCTGACTACGCCTGTCCTCAGCTGCACTGTCAATCTAGGAAAACATCGGATTCCCATCCCTGTTATGGTAGCAATGTTATTTTTAATAAATGCATATAACTAGGACTTTTATAAATCAAAACATACCTGAAGGCGGATGAGGAACACCCCTTGATCTATTCCTAGTAGCATAGAAGAAAATTCGACTGTCATGTGCACTCTCTTTCCAGTCCGCCATAACACATGTGAAACACATGTTGAAGTCATATACCGCCATGACATTTTAAGTAGGTGAACCATTTCGACCAATGTAAGCCACCTTGTCCTGGCTGGGTAGTCGGGCATCAACGTGAGTACCGTCAATTGCACCTATGCAGCTCTATTTTATAGGGTTAGAAAATATTTATATTTTGGTTTATACATAATGAAAAGAGTAGTTACCTTGAAGTAAAGCATGTAATGGGGATCAATTTCGATTTGTCCTAGAGTATTAGCAAATGATGGATCCTCTGGCCTGACGATTTTAAAGGCTAAAATAACAAGTGTCTGTATGTCTTTGGAGAAATAACAACTTATTGTCTCCGATGAATGCTAAAATTTTTCCATAGCACCTCTAAGTGATTCATTTTGTGAGTGTTATAGCTAATACCTCCCTTCTCGTCAATCTCAAATAACCTTAGATTCTGTGATTCAAGGATAACTCTTGCAGGAGATCCATAAATATCAGTACAGTCATTCGAAATATGTTGTTGAATCTAATTGTATGTCTAGAAAGCATATCACCTACTTATTTATCCCCAACAAAGTTGGAGCTCATACGGGGTATACGAACACTGCTTGATCGGTAATACTCCAACAATAATTTGGCAATAGCTGCAGCCCATGCCATTCTCTTACGATGTTCATGTTTCGAATCCATCCTAAAGAAAGAAAAATGTCAGTTAGTTCAATAATTACTAACCAATAGAGTGAACGAGAAATAAACAATGAGAACACAAAACCAGTTACAATAAAAATGTATAGAGCTCTACTAAAAGGCATTCAGGAATCATGTAGAAGTACAGTTTACAAGAAAAACACAACTCCAAATAACAAATGAGTACATAATTTCAAAGAGTTCATAATACAACAAAGGAAAACATAGAAAAAACTCATTCATCCATAAGAACACGCAAATTCTCGATGCACAGCTCTGGTTCCATCGCCATGAATATTTGCCTATGTGTTGGCATAATGCATGAAAGCGCCTATCCGCAACTAATTCAGGGATAGTTGACAAAGTTCGAAGACAATCAAAGATAGTGCTGTCAAAAAATTGAGCTGGCGGTGGAGCTCCAAAAGCATCTATGAGTCGGTCAAATGAAGTTTTAACAAAAATTTCCTTCTCTTTCTTCCTTCTTCCTAGCCTGGTCCTCTTCGACTGTGAGCTTGAATCCCCCAACTCCCTCTGGTTAACACTATATATTTTTTCATCAGCTGTCATCAGCTCTGGCAGGAAGTCATCTGATATAGCTGCAAACCCCGTCTCACTAGGGTTGAATGTATGTTTTCCCATCGCCACAATCTCCTTAAATATTATGTAAAGTTTTTCTTCAAGATCTCGCTCTATTCCGCTCTGTTTGTATGTTTTTGTTGTCGGCATTGCTTGTAACATTACATTGAGAAGGGTGTTTAGGGTGATAATTGGTTAAATCAAAAATATTTGTAATAAACAAAATGATAATGATAATTTTACCTCTAATTTCTCGACCCACCATTCATCTAGAGCATCAATTATCTGTTTAATGGGATCACAGCCCAATCCCAATGATCCACATTTCAGCTCCTTCCAAATTTTCTACTCCTTCAATTGATCCCATTTATTTTTAAACTTCAGCCTTTCATAATCCTTTCCAGTCAGTTCTTTAAACATTTTAGCTATATTCTGCCAACCTTCCTTATTAAAATAGGTGTTTGGCCTATTCCCGATCTCAATCTCGGTGATGCAGAGGTCGCAGAAAATATTTGTAACTTCCTTAACCCACATCCCGACGAACCACCTTCATTTGTCTTACCGTGGTGGAACTATATGACGAATTGCATATTGCGTAAAGAAATTCATATTGTAAGTCAACATGCAGAAGAAAATAGTTGAAGAAATACTTGCACCAGCACAAGCACAAAGCTCATAATTATGAATCTCAAGCCAACAGCAACAACCACAGCCTCCAAATAATCACATTGACACAACTTTCAAAGGATTTGCCACCCATCCACAGTAAGGCATCGAACATGTTCTATTATGCAAATGTGTAAGGTTACATAACTGTAAATCTTAAGGGAGGACACTACAATATGCAATTCTTCCTTCCTTTTCTCCCTTTGGTATTAATAAATATTTCTCAACTAACAAATAAAAATAGAACATGTTTTCATTCTTCCTCCCTTTTCATGTATGCTAAAAACCAAATGCTAGTTTTTTCTCTTCTAATCCGCATTTTGAAGCTATAAAAGTGTAAAAAATGCTTCATATAAAACCAAAAAGTTGCATAAATACCATTTGAAAGTCTAATATAAAAATAGAAAGCCTCGCTTATGCATATGAACAATAAACCAAAAGTAGGTACAACCAATAAATTTGGATCCTTGTATCAGAAAGACCAAGCAGGCATAAGCAGATCTCAATTGGGGAAAGACCAAGCAAACATTGTCATTAAAAAAACTTCATACAACACTTGAGTTTAAACATTTCAACAATTGTATAACCAATGCCATTGAAACTAGCGGCTGCGGCATAAAACATTTCCACTATTTTATAACCATTGTCATTCTGTATGTACTTAACTCCCCAAGGTTATAACCATTGCCATTCTTAACATAAAACTAAAGATAAGAGTATGGAATCCTCTCATAGAAAGATCGCGACAATGTAGATATAGGTTTGAAACATTAGAATTACAAGCTATTAAGCTACCATAGGAGAATAAACAATATCGTAATGATTTGAGATGCATTTT
>NW_018228798.1:174326-184730 GCF_001263595.1 Phalaenopsis equestris
TGCCACCAATGGGGATTGCAATGAATACATAGATATGCAGCTCATAAAATGGAATCAATAGCAGCATTTTCATGAACCTAGCTCATACCTATGTTTCCTATAAATAGGAATTAATTGTAGCTCATAAATTTGAAAAACAGGAATTGATAGCAGCTCATAGACAGCTCTTAAGCCTTTCCCTGCTTCTATAAGGAGCTCACAAATTATTTCTCACGCCCTGAAAAAATCCTTGCTTTTTGACTTGAAATAAAAAGAAGAAGAAGAAAATCCTTAACAACCAGCAAAAATAGAAATGAGCAGCAAAAATTGAAACGAAATTCTGGCCCGATATAAGGAATTCATTCTCCATACTTTTCTTCACGCCTAGCAAAAATCAAAACCAGAAGAACCATTTGCATTGTTCGAGTTCAAAATAAAATGAAGAAGACGAAAATCCTTGCTCTTCGGTCAAGGAAGAAAAAAAAACAAGGAATAGCGGTGTTCGATCGTCAAGTTTAGAAAGAACCATTCACACCCAGCGACGTTCGATCACTCTAGGGAAAGCATATCTTACGAATTGATGGTGAGAGAAAGCATACCATACGACTCATAAAGAAAAATCGGAAGGAACGCGGTTCGATCTCCTCTAGGGTGACAAATCCAGGGAGGAAGAGCGCGAGGGAGATCAGGGGTATCTAGGAAAACGATACAAGCTGAACGTGGGACTCGGGTCTTAACCCGCATCAAAGGCCCTTAAGGAATTCCCGGACGCAGACGCAGTGCGGCATGGATAAGCTGACCGAACACTTCTTCCAAACACTGTGGCAGCGTTTTGAAAACACTGCCGCACCCAAATAAGCTACCCCAAACAGACCCTAAATCATCCCAAAATAAAGCATCATCAAGTCACCCTGAAGGCTTGCTTAAAGAACTCATCAATGATAGTCACTCTTCATTAAAAAAAATAGCCTAAAGTTGCCACCTAATGGACAACTATCAACCAGGTTAGATCCCACTGTACTTTCAGCCATATTAAACTCAAAAACAAGTATTTTTTATATAATTTTCTCTGATGTGGCCAAAATATTCCGTGCTATTTTAGTCAACATGCTTTTAGGATTATTTCTCCAGAATTAATCGGTACATTTTAATCTAAATCAATAAAGAGGGTGTAATAAAGCTAAATCCAGAGTCTTATTAAGATGGCCAGAGTAGATCACCTGCGCGACCAAATCTCTGTAAGTTCGTTCCCTGAATATGGAATCCTATTGCTGCAGTTGAGTGCAAAAAAGAAATACTCCCCGATAGCTCATTTGACTGCGGGTAAATAAAAAATATGTTAATATTTAATATTTTTAATTTTAAATATTTTGTGCATCAAAATAAAACTGTTTTATATTTTGAAAAAATTAACAGGTTTTGTAAGATTCATATTAATTTAACTGTTGACTGCATCATTCAAAAAAATACATGTAATAAATCTTATCAGTATTTTAAATACATTTTCCTTTTTCTATATGACTCAAATTTAATGAAAAAGCATCGCAGCACTTGCTAAAGTAAAAGACTTCCAGCAATGATTTTTATCAAACCTGACAGAATCTACGGAAATTAAATGACATTATAACATATCAGTATTTTAAATACATTTTCCTTTTTTCTGATCCGCTTGGAGTGATTGCACTTTTCTAAAAAAAACTATTATAAATAGCAAATCAAAAATAATTTTTATTAAATTAAAATGACATTATAACTCTTTATAGTTTTTAATATTCAATAATTTTCTCAAAACTACGACTCTAGTAAATTAAACTATAAAAAATTATTTTGCTTCTTCTAATTTTTTAGAAAATAACAAAAAATTATAACAAAATCAGGCTAGCAATTTCCTTAAAACTAAAACTGAAAATAAAATCTATCGATCTAAATTTATCAATATCATAAAAATTTCATTACAAACACTATCATTGCCGATCTCAAGCCCGGATGTGAAAAGTAGAGGGTTGTGTTAGGTAGTCGACAGCCAGCATAAAACTTTTTGAAAAATCATAACATGAATCATTTTGATCATTATGTAAGTGCTAGGGCGTCTCTTTGAAGCGACGAGTTGTATGGTCTGAATATAGTAAAAAGTATGCAAAGGCCACCACATCGACGCCCTGGTGTAGTATCAAATAGGCAATGGCTCTCACATGACAGACAAATGTGGGTAAAGAAGTTAGTCTATGAAACTAATATTAAGATAAGATCATGGAATATGGGTACTCTTACTGTTTAATCAATGAAATTAGTTGATATTATGATTCATAGAACCATAAAACTTGTTGAAAAATCATAACATGAATCATTTTAATCATTATGTAAGTGCTAGGGCATCTCTTTGAAGCGACGAGTTGTATGGTCTGAATATAGTAAAAAGTATGCAAAGGCCACCACATCGACGCACTGGTGTAGTATCAAATAGGCAATGGCTCTCACATGACAGACAAATGTGAGTAAAGAAGTTAGTCTATGAAACCAATATTAAGATAAGATCATGGAATATAGGTACTCTTACTGATGAATCAATGGAATTAGTTGATATTATGATTCATAGAAAGATAAATATCTTATGTGTTCAAGAAACTAAATGGGTTAGAGAAAAAGCTAAGGAGATTGATAACTTAGGTTTTAAACTTTCGTATTCAGGTAAGAGTCGCACTGAAAATGGGGTAGTTGTAATTATAGAAAAGAGTTTGAAAGATCATATTGTAAAAACTAATAGAGCTGGAATTAGAATTATAGCACTTAGACTATTTTGGATACTAAGATTTTTAATATTATAAGTGCTTATGCTCCTCAGTTTAGATATAGGCTCTAAAGATAAATTCTGGAATGACTTTGAAGACTTAACATAAATGATATCTCTTGAAGAAAGAATTTCTATTGAAGGAGATTTAAATTGTCATGTTGGTAGAAGGTAGAAGATTTTAGAAATATTTATGGTGGCTATGGTTTTTGAGTGATTAATGAAGGTTGTAGAGCTATATTAGATTTTCATTTAACGTATGATTTTGTTATTGCTAATACATTATTCAATAAAAGAGATTAGCATAATATTACTTATAATAATGAAGCTTATAAAAAACAAATTGATTTGCTTCTTATGAGAAGAAGAGATCATCGAGAATGTATAGATTGTAAGGTCATTCTAATTGAGGATTTAAGTACTCTACATCGATTGTTAGTTCTAGATTTTAAGATGAAGAGTTGTAAAATAAAAAATACTAGGAATCATCGTCGATAGAATTATATGAGGTAACTATAAAACACAAATAAATTTATTTTTATAAGTAAAATTTAAGATTTTAAAATTTGGGATGTTCATGAAAAAGCAAATTCTATGTGGGATAAAGAAACAAAAATTATTAAACAAGTGACAAAAGTTGTACTTGAAGAATCAAATGAAAAAGTTTCTATAAATAAAAATAGTTGATAGTACAATAATAATGTGCAAAAAAGAGAAAATATAAGGAAGTATGTTATAAAAATTAGTTTAAATGTAAAAGCTTAGAGAACTGAGAAAATATCAAAGGGCCCGTAGAGAGTCTAAAAGAACAATCTATGACGCTAAAATTCTGCTTTTAGCGATCTTTATAATAAATTATATACCAAAGAAGGTGAAAAATATATGTATAAAGTAGCCAAACAAAGAAAAAAGAAAGGTAAAGATTTAACTCAAGCAAAGTATATTAAACATGAAAATCAAAAAATGCTTTTCTTAGAAAAAGATATTCAAAATAGGTGGGTGAGCTATTTTGATAAGCACATTAATGAAGTTTCGGAAAATATGATCGACCTTAGTGATCTTAATATCATTAATTATAATAAAATATTTCATTTTTACCATCGGATTATTAAAAAAGAAGTTGAGGAGGCCTTAAGGAAAAGCAAGGGTGGAAAGTCTATATGACTGGATGATATCCCAATTGAAGTGTGAAAATATTTAAGAGATTTGGGAGTTTCTTGGCTTACTAAACTCTTTAATATTATTTTAAAAACTAAAAAGATGCCAAAGGAGTGGAGGAAGAGTATTTTAGTCCCCATTTTTAAGAATAAAGAGGATGTACAAGTGTGTCAATTATAGAGGAACTAAGTTGACGTGTCATACTTTAAAATTATGGGACAGGGTAATTGAACATAGGTTAAGACGTATTACAAAGATTTCTCATAATCAATTTGGATTTATGTTGGGCAGGTCTACTATGGAAGCTATACATTTATCAAGAGGTTTAATGAAAAAGTTTAGAGATAATAAGTAGTATTTACATATGATTTTTATTAATACCTTGGTGCATCCTTTTTGCTGATGATATCCTTCTAATGGATAAGATGAGAGAAAAAGCTCAGGAAAACCTTGAATAATGGAGGTCTAACTTGGACTCTGAAGGTCTTCGTTTGAGTAGAACTAAAACTAAAAATGGAATGTAATTTTAGTAGTAGTAGCTCTAGTGACAGAAATGTAACTATGGGTGATCAAATTGTTAAAAGCTGTAAACGCTTTAGATATGTCATGTCTATTGTTCAAAGTGATGTTGATATTGATGGGGATGTTATTAGTAGAATTCAAGTTAATTGGTTGAAGTGGAGGAATGCTTCAGGCCTACTGTGTGATAGAAAAGTACCACTTAGACAAAAAGGAATATTTTATAAGATGGTGGTGAAACTTGCAATGCTCTATGGCACTGAATTTTTGCCTTTAAAAGAGAAGCATAAAACTAGGTTAATTGCTGCCGAGATGAGAATGATTAGGTGGATGAGTGACTTGACACTTATAAACAAATGCAAAATGATTTATCTATGATATGGTTGGCGTAGCTCCACTGACAGACAAAATTAGAGAGAGTCGTCTTAGATGGTTTGATTACATTAAACGTCGATCTTCTGATGATGATACAATGAAAAGAGTAGATATTTTAGTTTCAACTTATGTTAAGAAATGCAAAGGTAGACTAATGATGACTTGGGCATATTGTGTAAAATTTGATATTAATTCTTTAGGATTAAATGAAAATATGACACTAAATAGGACGCAATGGAGAAAAAGGGTTCATGTAACCAAGCCAGGGATAAAGGTTTTGTTTTTGTTGTTGTATAAAAATTTCATATAATCAGTTTGAGCCTTTTATCTTATATAATCAGTTTGAGCCCAATGAAATACGAAAATATAGAGACAAGGTACTAAGAGCAAAATATAATTTCGAATCAACTTGAAATGTACATATATTACAATTTATTTATTTTTCAAAATAAAAGTCATTCTGCCATCAAACATCTTCATTTTAAAATAAACATTATTACACAACCGTACAATTCTTATGTATTTATATATCTAACAATTTGATATTTGCTTGTATAGCACTAATGTTTCAAATCACAAAAAAACATACATATAATGATATGTTTCACATTTAACAAACTCTATTTGTAGTAGATTACATGAAATGTATGTAATTTCAATGATTTGGAAGTCATATATAAAGAGAAAAAATGTGAATATATTTAAATCCCACAAATTCATTTGACAAGGAGCATTTAACTTCTTTTTTTTAACAGGTGTAGAGATCCCTCGTCTTATGCATCAACAACAAATTGTAATTATAACAGGTTTGTGTGTGCTCTATAAACGGCCAAACAGATGATCATAGAACACTGAGCGTTGTAAGTTACAGAAAATAATTGTTATCTCCTACAAATCAGGCAAGCTGCTTTATTTAAATAGTATAGAAAATATTACATGACAACTAAACCTATTTTAAAAAAAAAAGCACTCATCACAATGTCTAACCTGACAACTAAACCTATTTTTAAAAAAAAAAGCACTCATCACAATGTCTAACCTTCAGCAAAAAATTTCTATTCATATAAATAATTTAAATTAATTAAAATATTCAAAAATAAACTTGAAAAACATTCATAGGCCATTTTGCTTTATTATACCACGCAAATAGCACGATGGGATGCTATTTTGTGCTTTTGTCATGAATATTTCTTATTATAGCTTGCCAGTAGTGATTGTTGGGTTTTCAATTCACTTCGAGGGCTTCAGAGGAATATGTGCCTCGGTATTAAATAAAAAGAGGAAATAACGATCCTTGAATCCTTCATAACATCTGACCCCTTAGTTGAATTTAATTGATGGCAGAAGCCTAAACCTGCGGCACTTTATGCATCTTACAAGTAATGAAATGCACAAATGTTACATGGGAACAAGGAAAAATGATAAGAAAAAAAAGTAAAATACACATGTAATGACTAATTTGGTGAGAGAAAATGAACCCGGGCTAAAAGATATTCCTTCCCCGCCACCCAGACGCCAGTTTGAGACCACTGCACATCCTCCCAGTCCAAATTCTCCTCCAAAACCTGATCATATGTAAATTAAAAAAGGCAATAAGATAATACAGAGGCACGTGTACTAATCTCAAAATGGAAACAAAGTAAATATTTGATAACCAAAAAGAAAAAAGAAAAAAAAAAAAGTGACATTAATTTTCATTTGCAGTTTCTTCCATTCAAATGCTGCATTTGAGGTGTCCATTTGCGATAGTTAGGATTATTGGCATGTTTGGGATGACTTCTGCTTTTTTTTTTTAATTTCTTGCTGTTATTTTAAGGACATGTTCCTCTCACCAAGTATGTGGGTTGCTGACGTCCCACTTATTCTCAAGCTAGCTTGAAAATCTTGGGAGGCCATTGGGATTACTTTAGTTTATTTTTATATATATATATATATTTTTTTACTTCCATTTTGTTTTTTATAAGTTTTTCTTTGAAACAAACCATATTTAACACGTTTGATTAAGATATAATTATTTTGAGTGTTCTCTAGAATTTTTTTTTAATAATATATTAACCCGCATAAATACTAAAAATTATTTCTGGTAGAAAGATCCACAGGATACTAGCAACGAAACAAACTAATCAATAGAATTCTTAGAATCACTCTTAAGAATATAGAAAATGAATTCAAGGGCCTTCCAAAGATGAATGCAACTACAAAAATGACGATTTTTCATGTTTCATCCAACCATTCCCTTGAAATTTATGCAAATAAGGCCAACCTTAGTATCCGCCGTGTACTATAAAAATATATATAAATTCAAATCAATGGCTCAAAACAAAACATATATAATGAGAGAAGTAATGTGGACAGGGAAAATCCTATAAGAACCACTAGGTTGCCTATGCTACAGTGTCTGTTAAACTGCTGCTATGTATGTGCCTATTGTCACCTCCCAAAAGAGCCCTTAAGGGTGGTGGGCAGCCCAGGACTTAAATACTATTTTTCGGCCCTACACCTAGCCAATGTGGGACTATTTGTCCGTGACATTCTCCTCCACCCAATCACGTGACGCCCTCGTCACGGATCGGCTCCACCGAGGGTCCCACTGGACCATGGAGAGCCCACACACCTGACAGGCAGTAGTCTGCTCTGATACTCCTTGTCACCTCCCAAAAGAGCCCTTAAGGGTGGTGGGCAGCCCAGGACTTAAATACTGTTTTTCGGCCCTACACCTAGCCAATGTGGGACTATTTGTCCGTGACACTATGCTACAGTGTCTGTTAAACTGCTGCTATGTATACTGACGCACTACAACAATTTTGAATATCAAAAAAAAAAAAAAAAATCACAATATGTTTAACTTATCTTGTTCTCCAAGATTCTTAAAAGGCTTCAGCTCAAAAGATTATCGAAAGGCTTAAGGCGATGTGTGGGTTAAAATAGGATTTACGTTAAATAGGATTTATCAAATTTAATAAATCCGACAACTTTATGCGGCGGAGATGGAGCTCACGAGCAACGTTAAAATAAATCCTTAATCCGCCTCGAAATTGGATTTATTAAATCCAGATTTACGTCGTTCAATCAAGATATCCAAAAAAGTTAAATCAAGAAAAATGTTAGGTTAGATTAAGGTTCAATAAAATTAAATTTTTTTGAAGTGTTTAGCGACAAGAAGAGAAAAATCACATATTCTCCCTTAAATATGTTAAATCCACATAAGAATTGGATTTAATAAATCCAGGATTACTGTTAAAACAAATAAAAGTTCGGATTTAAATAACAGCGGGATTTAGCTTAAATATTTTTGCATTTGGCTGATTCAAGTTAATATTTAAACGTAAATTCATGTTTATATAGCGTACAAAACACCCCCTAGAAAAGCTATTGGCAAAAAATGGAGAACCTGCCTTGATTTTTTCTGAAACTGAAACTAATTTATTTGCTGAAGCTTTGCACTTTGCTTTGGTTAGAAAATTTATTTACGAGCATCCCAAAATGGATATTATTAGAAAACACATTGGTGGCCTTAAACTTTTGGGTGGATGGCAAGTTAGCTCCTTAGATGGAAGACACATTGTGATCAAGCTTGGCAGAGAAGAATAATATACTAGACTCCTCTCTAGGAAGCCTTGGTATTTGAAAATTATAAGAGCACTCAAATCGACCCCAAACTTTGACCCTTCCACTGAACCTCCAATTATTCCTCTTCGGATTACATTTCCCGGTGTAAGGTTTCACCTTTTCAATCAATAAGCATTCTACTCACTCTGGGGCAATATTTGGGAAGCCAATGAAAATAAATATGTTAACCTACAAATTTCAGTAGACCTTCAACAGCGAGGGTTATAGTGTAAAGCGGCATTACCCTTCCTTTGGCCAAGGGAGTATGGATAGGGACTAATAACGACGGCTACTGGCAAAAAGATGTAATTGAATACAAACCTTTATACTACACCATATGCTAAATGTTTGGTCACTATATTAAGAATTGTTCAGAAACAGCTCAAAAGATAGGAATAAAAGTGCTAATATTCCTGCTTGATATTGATAAACACGGTGGCAAAGTTGCTGAGGAACATCCACTTATTAATTTGGATCCGGCTCATGCTATTCAACAAGGGGCCTTCGTTGTTTCAGATAGCGACCAAGAAACAGCTTCCAATCCTGAAGAAAACCAAAATTTTCAAGAGCAGGTTGTTAATGAAGGGATCAATACTCAGCAGACTGAGGTAGACGTCGATGGATTCCTGGGCAGCACTACCCCAACAGATTTTGAAGCTCATAAAAATGCTTAACAGTGGGGATTTTGATGTAGCAAAACAGATTCTAGAGGAAGAATGAAAAGTGTAGAAAGCCAAGAGACTTGAAGGCAAAGCACATAGGGAACTAAATTATGTGGATCCCAATGTTATCATTGACTACCATGGATATACTGATGCTGAATTCTTGCTAGTATTGACAATGCGGTTCCTTCCAGGGTAATCAGGGGGAGTAGATCCGTTCCCCAGGTTTAATTTTTTTTATTTTGAATGTTAGAGACATTGCCAAAAGGGATGCCTCTAACAGGTCGTTGCATCTTATCAGGAATCACAACCTCAAGTGTTTTGCAATCCTTGAACGTATGGTTGCTGGGGAAAAAAAAAACATTCATAGACATGTTAGGAAATTGGGCAGATTAAAATATTTGGTCAATTGTACTAACAAAATCTGGTTCCTTAGGACGAATGGTATTTATGTTCAACTGATTTGGGATGATCCCCAATTTCTTCACATTCAAATTCAAATCCTGAATTTCTTTCTTCAAATTTCCATTATTTATTTTGGCTGCTCCAGAAATTCGTGTGAAGATTTATGTTGTAATTTGAATCACATCAGTGATAGTTGTGATGGTGCTTGGCTCAGTAGGGGGGATTTCAATATGATTATTTCTTCAGTGAGAAAGAAGGTGGTAGACCTCCTATGCTCACTGTGATGGATACTTTTTCTGAGAACATTGCTTCTGCTGGCCTCTTTGACATCCCTTTCACTGGATGCCCTTTCATTTGGACGAGGGGGAAAACTTTTGAAAGACTTGATAGAATCCTCGTTAACCGGGAATAGTTTGAGAATTTTCAGTATACTGCTGTAATACAACTCAACAGAATAGCTTCTGAGCACGTCCCACTCTTGTTGAAGTCGGACATCCTTGCTAAGCCTTCTCACACTCCTCACAGATTTTTAAATGTGCGGACTACTCATGTTCAATATTCAGAGTTCATTAAAGAAAACTAAATGGGGGATCACTTAGCTAATCCTTGGAATACACTTTGGAAAATATATACAGACAGCCGACAATCTTAAACAATGGAATTGGAACACATTTGGGGATGATCAAAAGAAGATAAGGGAGGCTGAAGAGTGAAGACCTTGTCAGTAGATTGGAGAATGACTTTTGTAATGATGTTGTTTCAGAGAATGAGCTCATTCTTGCACAAATTAATTAAATGAAGCCATTAACATTGAGGAGTACTTTCTAAGGCAAAAGGCGTCCAATACTAGCTTTATAGTTACTTACTACCATGCATTGGTTAATATATATATATATATATATATATATA
>NW_018228798.1:184740-194121 GCF_001263595.1 Phalaenopsis equestris
GAGGCTCTGCTAGGGTTAGGAGTCAATGGCATTTTTGGGGCGATTTCCGGCATTGAGGTTGGCGGCGCTCCTTTCAGGTTTTGTTGCTTCAGCGATTTAGATGAATTTTGTGTGGGGAGTTTAATGGAGCACCTCGACCACAAGCTTTGATCTTTTCAACCGCTCTTGTTTTGGCACACGTTTGGTTTGAGCAGCTTGATGGATTTTCAATTTGGATCGTTTGTTTTCTTAGTTTGGGTTTGATGTAATCCTTTTGTTATTTGCTTGCTTTCTTTGCTTTCTTCTTTTTTTGTGTTGCGTTGTACTTGGGATAGTGGAACCCCAAGGTTTAATGATTGTTTTTTGGTCTTTTAGGTGGGCATCCTCTATCCAACCTTCATATTGTAACATTTTTTAGTATTAACGCGTAAGGAGCATTAACGCGTAAGGAGCCAAGCCACGAGTGCTCTTTTATATATAAAAAATATATATATTGAATTAAATGCAATGAACATATGAATGATATGTTTATATTGACAACTTATATGCGCATGCTTCACTATGATGAGTCACCCCTTTATGGCACTAGCAGACACTAAAGTACTCGTATACGTATATGAAAAAAAAAGATATTGATACTAAAGTACCTTAATTGGTACAAATTTTTAGCCAGTACTTATGTGATGGTTGTACAAATATAAAATGATATAGATAAGTCATTGAAATAGAAAAATTCATTGAATAGTATCTCAAATGTTTATATTGATTTATTAAAAATAACTGACATGCATATTATTTTCTCTTCTCTGGTACTACTATAGCTTATGAGTATGAGTACTCATTGGTTTTGTTTAGCTCACTATTATTTTAACTAACTTTTCAAGGAAATTTAATTAATTAAAAAATGAATATTAGAAACAAAAATATTTATAAAAAATGCAGATAACTTGTAATGATGTAAATTTAATTATACTGCTTTAATTTAATTTAATTAGTGGTTCTTTAATTTGTTAATTGAAAAATAAATATAAAAAACTTAATTCTCACCGTCCGATCATCTATGCTGTCTTGGTTAATTCCAAGCCCTATGCCCGAGTCGGGACATCATACACACTACGCAATTCATTTTCATTTACCAGGGAGAAGAATCGAAAAGTCGAACCGCAACACTGTTTCATTTACCAGGGAGAAGAATCGAAAAGTCGAACATTAGAGAGAACGAAAGCCAGAAGTCCTAAACACGAAAAGGGGGAAGGTGAAGCAAAAGGTTCGGAAAGTCAAATGGTTACTTACGTATATAAATACATGCATAGGAGGGGCGACAGAGATGAGATTCACTTGCCGGAGAGTCGAACGGTGCCAGTTAGGGCTTCAACATAGCAGTCGGCGACGATGTCGAAGGACGTCGAAGTGTTTGTCGAGCAGAGGAGGAAGGAAACGATGACATCGAGAGTTTTAATTATTGGATTAAGTCGTGATGTCGTAGGCTCTTTGCGTGCGAGGCTAAGCTGGCACTGGAGAAGGCACCATTTTAATGTGTGGGGAGCAGGAATCGAGCGAGGAAGCTAAGTCGAGTGCGAGATTTTTTTCTTGTGTCAGACTCATCATGTGCCAAGCGGTGAACTTTAGCCTGCGTTAATGTCCCTAAATTGAGTATGAGGGTTTTATTGAGCTGATCGCAAAAGAAGCCGACCTGAGAACTCATAAGGTGAGTTAAAAGTTTATTCATATAAATTAATATATTTAAGTTATACATTTATTTATTAAATGTTAAATAGTAAGGTTTAATTAAATCAGGATTCAAGCTATAAAAATTTGAGATTTAGATTAAGAAAATGATGGTGAAAATAAATGAAGGTTAAGTTTTTAATTTTAAAAGTTTTTTATAATTATACTTAAAGTGTAAGTTGTGAAATTTCAATTAGAATAATGTAATACTACCATAGTTCATAACTAAATTAAAACAAAGTTAAGTAAAGTGATCTTGAATATGTTATATTTTTATAGGTGATAATTTGATAAAAGTAATAAAAGTTAAGAGAAAGCAGATCGCCTATCATATAGGTGAGTACTCGTACTTTAAATCTATTGTAATATTTTGACTCTTCTCCACTATTTTATAATAGTAGATACTTGTACAAATTTTATTTTGATTTATATGTTATTTCCTTTATTGGTCACATTGGTGTATGTTGTACGTAATATACTGAACTGAATGCAATGAAGACATGAATGATATGTTTATATTGACTGTTTGCATGGACATAACTGACTATGATTGAATCAATGTTTTATGATACTAGTAGGAGAACGGTAAGTTGACCGTGCACGTAAATAGAAAAGAATATTAACATGAATTATTTTAAGGGGCATAATTTTAAGACTGCTCATGTGATAGTTGTATAGATATAAAATGATATGAATGTGTTTTTTATATAAGATTCATTAAATAACATTAAATGTTATATTGATACATTAAAAACTTAACTGATATGCATATTGTATATAAATATTCACTAGCTTTGTTTAGTTTATTGTTGTTTTAAATTAATATATCAGGTTTAAAAGATAAGATAAAAGGGAGTATGTTTATAGAAAACACGGACAACCAATAATACGGTAAATTTAAATTTGCTACTTTGATTTATATTGATTAGGGGCTCTTTCATTTTTTAAATGTAAATGAATATAGAAAACCTGGTTCCCACCATCCAATCATTTGTACACGTCTTAGTTCCAAACCACGAGCTAGGTCGTGACACTGAAAAATCGGTGTCCGAGGGCAAACTTAAAATGACACAGAGAACATCACCTTATTTTTTCTCTCTCCTAAATCTCTATCTCTATAAGGTGCTCGATACTGACCATTGGATGAGCCCCCATATTCTTCTCCTTCTACGCCTTCCCCTGAAATGACATCTAGGTCCTTATTGTCATGATTGTCGAGCTACTCTTATGGAATTCTCTCATTGTACTGCTTTTGTTGGCCTTCTTTATCTAATTCTTGTCCTCTACCACTTGGGCTAGCTCCATCATCTCCCTCAATTCCTATGGTATAAATAGTAGTGTTGCCCAAATGTCGAGCTTTAGGCCCTTCATGAAATTCTCCTCAAATCCTGCTTTAGCTCAAATCTCTCTCTATATACTATGACAACACCTTTTTGAATCAAGGTTTCATTTCTGAATAACACGAAACAGTTTCAACAAGCAATCCTTTAAATTCCTCCCACGATCGGATCAGGGTATCTGGCCTCTCCATTGAAACCATGCAAGGGTTTTCCCCTCCAAACATAACACTACCCTCTTGAGCTTCTCCTCCCCATTTAGCCTATTCACTACGAAATATTACTTCACCCGACAAACCCACCCATGTGCATCTTCACCCTAAAAAATTAGAATCTTCAACTTCCTAACTCTAACAAATCCAACCCAACTTCCTCTCCGTCTAGTGTTCCCCCATGTATCGAGAGTAAAACTCATTTGATTATAAACATATCCCATCCTAGCTTCTATTTTTCCACTTTTTGTACTCCATATCACTTGCATGACCCCTTTTATATGTTTCGGCAACTGTCTCAAACGTAAATCTCTAATCCAAACCCCATCGACACCTTAGGGACGAATTTTTGATGGTATATGTTTTCCTCCTTATGCTCTTCACATTAGATATCTTTTCCTTTCAATCTTATCATTGAATCTTCAGTAAACCCTTGGTTACGTTTATAAATCTCCTCTAAGCTCCCAAATTAATTTTCTGCGGGAGAAAATCTATCATTTATGGACGAAAAAATTCATTCTTTAAATGAGAGGCATCCCTCCATCCCGAATTTTTTAAGTTAGCACATCTACTTTGTTGCCATCATTCCTCAACAAATTCTCAATAAAAAAACATAAACACTTGTAAGTTCAAATGTCATCGATGCTTTCAATTTGGTTGTACACTAGAGTTGGAACTGGACAGAGATAAGAGTTTCAGGTTTCTATAAACCGCATAAGATCGAGTCTCAAGCCTCTCTATGTTGCGTCGTTGAATTCTTAGTAGCTCTCATCACGACCATATTGTATCCACAGAGCGAAATGGGGAGAAAGATTAGTGTTCTGGATCCCTGTAAACCGCAATCCCATCGCTGCCTTATCTATCAGCTCTCTTTGCGTGATGGAGGTGAAGGAAAAAACATAAACACTTGTAAGTTCAAATGTCATCGATGCTTTCAATTTGGTTGTACACTAGAGTTGGAACTGGACAGAGATAAGAGTTTCAGGTTTCTATAAACCGCATAAGATCGAGTCTCAAGCCTCTCTATGTTGCGTCGTTGAATTCTTAGTAGCTCTCATCACGACCATATTGTATCCACAGAGCGAAATGGGGAGAAAGATTAGTGTTCCGGATCCATGTAAACCGCAATCCCATCGCTGCCTTATCTATCAGCTCTCTTTGCGTGATGGAGGTGAAGGATAGAATTTGAGTATCTACAGAGAGCCTGCCGTTGCTTCCCAACTCTACCGCCACCCATGTGTCCCTAAAAAAGTAGCATCTTCAACTTCTTAACCCTAGCAGGTCCAACAAAACTTCTTCTCCATCCAGTTTTTCCCTCCCATGTATCGAGAGCAAAAATCTCATTGGATAATAGGCATATCCCATCTCGGCTTCTCTCCTTCACACTCTTCTATATATCACTTGGGAAGGAGTTATTTATGGTGAATGTTTTCCTCCTTATGTTCTTCACATTCAATCTCATTCCCTTTTAATCTGACCATAGAATATACGATAAATTGTTGGTTACGTTTTATAAATTGAGCTGCCAGTAGTGTCTTGGATTGCATCTCAATAAGCTTCCTTGTTATCTCTTGCAAGCTCTTGAGTTAGTTTTCCAATGAAGAAAATCTATCTAAGGAGAAAAGAATTCATTCTATGGTTGAGAACATTTCCTCTATGATGGATTTAAATTGGCTCATCTACTTTCTTTGTTGTCATCATTACTAGGCAAATTTTCAATCACATAAGACTGAAACATCGGTACGTTGAAAATGTCGTCGATGGTTTCAATTTGATTGCACGTTGAAATTGCAACCGGAGAGAGATGAGAGTTTAAGGACTTTGTACACCGCAAAAGATGGAAGTCTCAAGCTTTTTTATGTCGCGTCTTTGCATTCTCAGCAAGCTCTAATCACGACTGAAACATATCCACGAAGCAAAATGAGGAGAAAGATTTGCTTTGTCTGGAGATTTTGGAATAGAGATTATGGTATTATGGTTTTTAGGTATATATGTACTTTTTTTGGAGATTTTGGTGTGATGTACACCGGTTGCTTTGGGTTCTTTTATATATATATACTATACTTTTTTTTGGAGATTTTGGTGTGATGTACACCGGGTGCTTTGGGTTCTTACATAAGCCCACTCATCCAACCTATTTTGTTCCACTCCTAATATATTAGGCTCTCGGCTTATATATATATATACATACATACATACATACATACATACAGATATATATATATTTTTTGAGAGTCTAATTTGAGAAAGTCTAATGCTAATATATTAAAAAGAAAGTAAGATATTTTTGAGAGTCTAATGCTAATATATTAAAAAGAAAGTAAGATACAGATTGTGTGGAATGACCCAAACATGACACCCTGCCCACACGATAACCAACACATACAAATGATTCCAGAAAAGAGAAAATACAGAAAATTACAAGAGACGACCTAAAGATAAGAAAAACAAAAAGTGTCAAAATCTAGAGTATCAGTAACTAAAGAGAGACCCAATTTTGCCTTGTCTTAGTCTATAATTCTAGGGAAGGAGCCACGGGAAAATCAGAAACCAAATCCTGTCTTTTGGGAATTTCCTCCACAGATTGAGCAGATGTGTCCATAGCAATGAGATTAGACCTCCCTTTGTTTGCATGAGCTTTAGCTTTCAAGTTTGGATGGAGCTTGTGACATTTATCAAGTGTATGTCCAAATATCTTACAGTGGGTACAATAAAAATATTTATGTTCCATGATAATTGATTGCCAATATCCATTGTGAGTTGTGTCTAACCAGACTTCAATAATATCAGGTAAGGTAATATCCCTTTCCACAACTATTCTGACCATAGAAGACCTGGTTATGTTAAAGGTGGGCATATCTAGCTTCATAGGATCTCCAAGAATGACTCCAACAGAATAAAGAACCTGATGATTAAAGAAATACAACTTGAGACCAGGTAAACTAATCCATACCGGAACAGTAGGAGACTCATGATTTGGGTTAAAATCAGGAAACCCCTTGTGTAACTTCATTGACTTGCCTACAATGTTGAGATATTTTTTAGAGAAAATCTAAGCATAGTCTTCAGCATGGTTAACTGAATCAATATATCTCTCTCATCCAAAAGTCTCACTTTCCACTTGCCTACAAGTTTGAGATCGTCAACACTTTTTCTGATAAGTTCCATAGGTGGGTGCCCCCACTGAAATTTCTCAATAAGAGCGAACTTGAATTTCTCAGTTAGAGTTGAAATTTCTGAATAAGAGAAAAATAGTGTTATTTTCCCACTCTTCTTACTTCTCTTCTTAAGAAAACGACAGTCACCCGTACCATCACGACATTCCTTATAGCTTGAGGGGAAGACAATAGTAGATTCCGCAAGAAGATTACTCACCAAGTGGGCGAAAGAAGCTTTGATAGGATCAACCGAAGAGGAAGGTAGCGCCGTAACGACGATTCTTCAGCCCGCAGATGCAAAAACGAAAAAAACTAGACCGTATTTATTTTTTTGAAAGCTCAAAGGCTAATATATTAAATAAAAAATAGGGTACAGATAGATTTTGTGGGAGATACAAAAAATGACACCCAACCCACAAAAAAACTACCATATCAAATGGTTACAAAAAAGAGAAAATACAGTCAACACATAAGAGATCTAAAAAAATAAAAACAAAAAAAATGCCAAAATAGGAATATCAAGTAGTTGGAGAGAGACCCAATTTTTCCTTATCTCTACTCTAGTTCTAGGAAAAGAGCTAGCTAAAAAATTGGTTAGATGAGTGTCATTGTCAGCAGTAACCAATGTACCATCCAATAGATTCCCTAACTCGGGTCGTCCTCCGTTCTTTTTCTTCTTTCTCGTGTAGACCTGACATTCCTCATCCAAGAATTGACTCACCTGATCAGCAGAATGGTCTGAAGTGTGCAGAATATGTGTAGATTGTTGAACATTAGAGACAACTACTTGTTGTACTAGTTGATCTTCTTTCGGGTTGAAAGAGCACTCTCGTGTGTCTAGGCATGTAAGTGGGACTTCTTCAATAACAGTAAGTGGTATCAGCACATTTAGATCTCTACCTGTAGTAAGGTGTTCTTCATCTGGAACTGCGGTGTTGGAAAGAGGATCAAATTGCACCTTTCAACAAGGATTGTAGATTGTTGATCTTTAGCGAAATTCGATCTTAGATGAGGATGCAAGTACATTAGAGACGACTACTTGTTGTACTAGCTGATCTTCTTTTGGGTTGAAAGAGCACTCTCGTGTGTCTTAGCATATAAGTGGGACTTCTTCAATAACAGTAAGTGGTATCAGCACATTAGGATTTGTACCTGTAGTAAGGTGTTCTTCATCTGGAACTGCGGTGTTGGAAAGAGGATCAGATTGCACCTTTTCAGCAAAGATTGTATATGGTTGATCTTTAGCAAAATTTGGTCTTAGATGAGGATGCAAGCGATAGCAAATATTAGAACTGTGGTCAAACATACTAAAATGAGAGCAATAAGGAGAATGTGGTTCTTTTTCAACATTTTGTCAATACATGTTGTGAATAGTGCAATATATATCTTATCCAGAGTTGGTTGAGTGATATCTCTCTCACCTAATACACAATCCACAGAGGGTCTGGTGACAACAAACGTATGGCTATCCATCTTGAGAGACTTATCGTAAATAGTTGCTAAAGTGTATAGTATTTTCATGTTGAACGGATGTAATTTTAATCCCGGAAATTTTATCCAAACTGAAATGATAATGGACTCCACTTTTGGATCAAAACCGACACTCCACTTCAGAATTTTCATAAAACGATTGTCGATATTGATAGTTTTTCGAGAGAAAATGCGAGTGTAATCGACATCGTGAAATAGTTGAATAAGTATATGTCGAAAGTAAAGTAGGCCAACGTTCCAACTGCCCAATAGTTTCATAGCATCAAACTCCTTCCCAATGATCTCCAGTTTTGAGTGACCATAAAGGAATTTCCCCACAAGAGCAAAACGCCAAGAGGACGCGACATTACCGGTTTCATCCTCTGTGAGAATAAGTATAGGCTTCCCATTTTTTTTCCAACCTTTTTAATAAAAGTGTGATCGCCTTCACCTTCAAGAGCCTCGTGGAACAATTGTGGAACATTACAGGACTTACCGATAGCAAAACCAAGCTCTGAACCTGGAGGAGGGGCACGAGCAGAAGTGGGCAAATCGTCGGCAAGGGCATTTGCATAGGAATGGAGCGTCGAGAACTTCTCCCTAACAAGATGGTCACGGTCAGGAGAGACAGTTTGGCGGGCTGCAAAAAAGCGAGCAAACTTCAATTGCTGTCGGGCCCAGTTCGTCTGGAGCGAGCGAGGAGACAACCGTAAGAAGAAATGTCGTCGGCTATGGGAGATGATTGCGAGAGAAAGCGTCGTCGTCAATGGAATTAAACGACGACAACAGTAGCGGTCCTTGTCGACAACGGAGATGACAGTAGCGCTCGACTTCAACAGAAGAGACAGGGAACTGCAGCTACGTGAACGTCGTCGTGGGAGACGTCGAAGCCTATAGAATCACCGTTGCGAATCGCCATGGGACGAAACCCTAGTAGAATGTGTCGTTGCTGACGCCATTATACTGTAAATATATATATATAAATAAATAAAAAAAATATATATATATATATATATATATAAAAAGTCCAAGGGCTATCATATTAAAGAGGAAAAGATACAGATAGGTTGTATGAGAGAGCCTAAAAGAAGACCCAACTCACACAATACAACACACACAACTCCAAATAAAACAAAGATACAAAAAAATTAAAACCAAAAATCCACCAACGGGCGTAAAAATACTAGGGACATCCCACTTTGGTTCTTCCTCTGCCTCTAATTCTCGGAAGGGAGCCGACTAACAGATTGGTAAGGTGCATATCATTACCCGAAGTAACCAAAGTACTGTTCATCAGATTCCTGAGCTCAAGTAGGTATCCATTTTTCTTCTTCCTCCTAGACGTGTAGACATGTCATTCCTCATCCTAAGATTGACTCATCTAATCAATGGATTATTCCCATGGTTGTCGGACAGGTGTAGGCTATTGCACATCATGATCCCCATGAGCCTGAGTAGCACTAACTTTTTGCTCCTCTTAATGAGGAGATAGTGAAG
>NW_018228798.1:194154-195075 GCF_001263595.1 Phalaenopsis equestris
TAGGGCAGGGGGGGTCTGAAAAATCTCCTGCGCCCCCAGGATAGGAGATTCCAAAGACGGGGGAACTACAGCATTGTGTGAAGACTGAATGATTCACATATTGTCTGCGAGGATAGTGACGTCTTCAGGGGTATCCTTTTGATGATCAATAGTGTCAATAACTTGGAGTTGAAAGCTAAACAGAAGAAGCTAGATTCTCTGCTTCTGGTGAAGCGCTTTGCTTTTTTGGTCTGAGTTGGGGGTGTAGATTGTGGTATTGAGAACTGGAGTGTCTGAAAATACAACTGTTAAAACAATACGACGAAAAAGGTTCAATCTCTACCTTTTGCCAATATCCATGGTGTTGTGTGCCCAACCAGATTAAAAGTAGGAATGTCCGTATTGTGTGGCTTCTCATAGATGGACGAGAAAAATTAAAAGTAGGAATGTTCGTTTTAAGTGGCTTACCATAACAAGGCAATACAAGGAAATAGAGTACAACATTTTTTTAAGCAATAGAGCACAACATTTTTTGAGTGAAATAACGAAATTTCAGACCAGGGAGACAAATCCAAACCGAAATAATTGGTGATTCCGTCTGTGGGTCAAAATCCACAGACCATTTCAGAATTTTCATTGCTTTGTTATCAATTCAGATAATCCTTTTAGCAAATAAACATGTGTAGTCCTCTTCATTATTAAGTTGAATAAGAGTGTTTTCCATCTAAAAGTTCAATTTTTCACTCCTTAACAAGGTGCATAAGCTCAAATTTCTTACGAATCAGCTTCATTTTGGGATGACCATACAAAATTTCCTTTTGGGATGACCATACAAGGAGAAAGCATGTTGAATATCTTCAGCTTCTGTAAAAAAGATGACAGATTTCTCATTTTTCCTATCAGGTTTCTTCATGTCCTCCCACTTAGACGAATGAGGGAAAT
>NW_018228798.1:195117-195581 GCF_001263595.1 Phalaenopsis equestris
TTTGTTGTACCCGGGGCTTGGGCACCCGCAAGGGCAGCAGTAACGACCTATCCGAGCACTATTTAGCAGAGGAAAGCCCCTCTGTGAGCTGCAGACGAAAAGAAAACCAGCTAGTGGCACAACAAAAGAACCAACTAGTTGCAACTAAGAGACGCCCCCGAGCACCACTTCTCGGGACAACAAAGAACCGCAGAAGCCCGCGCCGAGACGTCCCTCAAAAGCCGCAGCAAGTGAGAGCCGCTGAATCAGGAAACTCGCTGAACAGAAGCCCCGAGCCCGACAACCTGTCGAGAGAGCCATTGAATCGGACGACGAAACAGAGCATCTGCGACAAGACTGGCGACGAAGACGACAAAGTTCGACAAAAATGCAGTGAATCAGAAAAACCAGGTATCGCCATAGGCGAACCCCAGCAGAGCGAGAACGATGATGAGGATAATAGATAACTATATATATATATATAT
>NW_018228798.1:195738-211073 GCF_001263595.1 Phalaenopsis equestris
ATATTTATATATTTATATATATATATATATATATAAATATATTTATATATATAAGACTATCATATACCAACAGATTAAAATGATTATAACTAACCCTATTAACTGATTATTGCTTTTAAAGAAAATAATTCAGTGAGTAGACAATAAAAAGGATTTTATACATAATACACACACAGCTCATAAAAGATAGTTAACATTCACATATTGATTATTATAACTATTCTATCAAGATGAATTTGAATACGTGAAAATCTTAATGATAAATAAAAAGATTTGGTTCAATAGCTCTTTTGAGATATTGGAAGTTAAATGAAGAGGAAAAAGATTGTTTTAAGTTGTTTTATTTATGCAGAAGTCATCCTAAGCTACTCTAAGATGTTGAATAAGTCATGACAAGTTAGAAATGTTATTTGCATCCATGAATGATTAAATAGTTTATTAGATTACATTTTTTTTTTTATGCATACATTCTAGGGATTGTGGTCTAGCAGTGATACCAGTGGCACAAAAAAAAGATATTCTAGAAGGGTTATAAAAAAATTAATTTACTTATTAAACATATTTCTATGAGCATGATGAACAGTGTACCTCGAGATGCTCAACTGGTAATGGAATACCAATAGAGTGCATAAAATCTTGGGGAAGGGGTCTTTTACAACGAGACCAACGGTAGACATCAATAACATTCTCACGCTCAAACAGATGTTTATCACCATTTTGGACATTATGGCTTTGTTGCTTCTCCTGCTCTGATTCTATCAAATGATTAGAAGTTGAATTCGTTCCATTACAAACGGACTTCTCTCCATTGAAGCAAAGTTCATACCTACAGGTCACATCAAGCAAAATAAAAATAAAAAAGAAGATGAACTTGCTTTGGGCATTCATAGGAACAACCATAATAAGACGCTGACTGTAGGTGGTATAACCAGCAAACCTACTGTACTATATGTATGTCTCCAAAGAAAACATTATACCAAACAACAAATCACCAACAGTTCCTGAACTAATAACAAAAGATCTTGCATAGAAGATGTTGAATCAAGTAAAACGTGATCTAAGAAAAAAACAAACATGCAAAATAACAGGAGATAAGGAACCAGTGTAAAAAAGCAATAGATTATCAGTAAAATTTGCGGCTGAAAAACACCAAATTGCAGTATAATTAACAGGAAAATGCTAATCATTGTCACATGTTCAAGGACTTCATGAAAATAGAAGCAAAAGAAAATTAGGTAGATTGGTTAAATAGTAAAAGCTTAGTCATCGAAAAGAGATCCAAATAGGAGTGATAAGAGGGTCCACCAAACAATAAAAAGAGGAGACTATTTTAACATGCGGATTAATATTTCACAATTAAGAAAAGCAATAATTGGAAAAACCTCTTATAATGTGTTTCCAAATATAAAACCTCCCCTTTCTTCAATCGTGCTGATGTATAAAGAGGCTTCTTAAGTCCCTTGTCAGCAACTATGTTGATGCTATATTTTAGCCTGTAAAAACGGTTACATCAAACAAGAAAAATGGTCAACTTTGTATTTATTAACATGCTTGATATTAATTCCAAAGCCACCAGAAAAGCTAATTGTAAAGTGGATTAAAATAATAACCCAAACATATGCTGCGTTTTTTATTGCTTCAACAAAATGTCAATGTAAGAATGACCATAAACTTTATTCATAAGACAAGAAACATGTGCTGGACTAATATCCTTATAACTTGCAATCATTGAAAATTCACATTATAACTAGGAGTAAGCTTAAATGGGCTACTAAGCTTTACCTGAAACTACCACTCAAAGTGCAAGTATCATAATAAGTTACAATGCAGAACGTGTTGTAAATGGGAGCTAGGGACGGGTTGAGTAGTTCTAGAAAAAGAGCACACCTTTGAGGAGTCATAGTATTACAACTCACGATATCACATCTGACTCGATCAAGGCCAACAAAAAAGCAAGAATAAGAACAAGACAAAGGTAAAAAAGAAAGGAAGTCAGAGGGGACTGGATTTAAAAGAGAGGATAATAGGTGACCTCGCCTTATTGGCAATCTTTAAGTAGGTGACTTATTTAAAGAGTAAAAATCATCTTCTATTAGCTAATATTTATAACATAACTTAGTGTTCCTTTATCTTTCAGTAAGCTCAAGGATTTCACTTTCCCTTTAAATCTTCCCAAATGAAATCTTCTTAAATCACCTGCAGAAATTTGCAGCCACATTTGACCATCAAGCCAACCCCACATGAAGCAGTAGCCCGCAAAACATACACCAAGATGAGCTAAACTATATTTAATTAGTAGCTAAGCTTTGCGACAAGTTTGGTGACTCCATGGTGAAAATGGTTTGAACAAATAAAAAATCAAATTTTTAGAATTACATCCAGACATTCCCATGGCAAAGCTAACGTGCTTGCTGAAAAGCATGACTTGATACAGCTCCCATATTGTCCATGGTACCATAAATGAACAACATATATACATATATACATATGTATCAGAAATTACAAGCCCATAACAGAAGGAATCAATAAAGGAAAAAATTGAAAAGGAATCGAAAACAGACGCTTTTTTGGCTGTTTGACATTCGTATGAGCAGGAGCCAGCGCGCCCGCGCACTATAGCAATGGAGTGGAAAGGGAGTGGGGTCCCCCTTATCTCCACGTCAGTCTCCTACGGTTGAGGTGCTTCAACCAAATTTATCGAAGCTTTTGTCGCCGCATAGTAGTCAGGTCAACTACATTGAAAGTAGCGGCAATATTGCAAGCTCTCAGTAAGTCAATCATGTAGACGATGTCATTCCAAATGACATCATGATAGAATAGGTATCCATCCACTTTTGAAACAACTTGAGCTGAAGCTGCAAAACGACGTAGATTATTCCGAGCCAAATCTCGAAAAAAAAAATCTATAATATGCTTATCAGAAGAAATCAACTTTGGCATGAAATCAATGGACGGATGGGCCACACTAACGCGAAACCACCCAGGAGAGACCTTTTATTCTGGAAAAGGACTTAGATCCCATTATAGCATGTTCTGGCCCACCAAGCTCCTAAGGGTTGTTTGGTTAAGTGAATTTGTGGTATACTGTAATTCTTTTGCAGAGATTAGAGACGTATTTATTTGAAAAGAAGAATTACAAATAAAGTGTAAAGTATGATTGAATTTGAAGTTTACGTCATAGCTCATTTTGGCAAAATTTAGAATTCAGTTGATTTGAATAAATTTGAATTACATCATTTATGTAAAATACTATAAGCATCGTCCAACCGCCTGACGCCATCCACCATCAACCGTCCATCATCGTCGCCGTCGAACGACATTTGGACGATGCCTCTTGCAACCGCCAACCGACCGTCGTCCTTCTATCGCAATCCACTTGTAGCCCGTTCTCGGTTGTCCGCCTGCAATTGCCGCAAGCCCCCGCCGCAGTCTTTGTCGTATGTATGTGTCGCAGTTAGCCAGTGTTGCAACCCACTGTCGGCTATCCGTCGCTGCCTGCCGCCCCCGGCCCCTACTAAACAAAAAGCATATTTTGAAATATACTGTCTTCAATCAACTTCAAAACAAAAAAGAAAAATATAAAGTTCAACGTTTCTTTTATAGTAAACCAAACAAATCAAAAGTACTTCAAATACATTATAATCATAGAACTCTCCAAACCTTTTACATTACATTTCATTTTCAGCAAACCAAACAGCCCCTAGGGCAATTCGCAACTTAGTGTTTCATCCCTCTGGCCTTGCCATCTGTCGATCAGTGCACTGCTTAACTGAATTTAGTATCTAATTGATTCTATATTTTCTCACATAAATTGATCAAAAACTTCTCATTTCTGACAAGCTGAACCTCCCTCAGCAGAGGCAACTTAGAAAGTAGATGATACATCTGACAAGTCTAAAATATTTTTCTCTAAGATTGACATGTGTTTGGTGTTAGTTCCTCGGATTCGGGACCGTCTTGGACCACCACTGTAAATTCTGTTGGAGTCTCACCCATGGGCCCATTAGAATGAGATATAACGCACTCTTTTCCTAATTCAGTTAGCTTCTTACGAAAAAGCACGATAAAATGCATGATAAAATTTCCTGTGTTCTTTATTAGGGGTTGAGGTTGCTAGTTTAAGAGAAAAAATGAATAATTTTCTCTATTATCTCTAGTAATTACATAACACGTTGCCTTAACACTTATTTTATTCATAATCTATGATGCAAATCATAGATACAAAATATATACTCGAGAAGGCAAAATAATATAATTATTAAAAGCTTCAAGCATCCTTTGTCGGAGATTTGATGCAATTTTTGTAATAAGTTTGGGCATGCTACTTATAGGTGTGCATCAAAAAGATTCCTGTATGCTACTAGTGCATCACTTATTTGTAATTCAAAAAGCACAACATTTCACATGATATAAATGTCAACGGACCAAACTTTATTTGGACAAAAAAGTGAAAAGACCAAGTAATTTGGTGAGGGTATTCCTTCGAGAAGGATGAATGTTGGCATAATGGTGTGGTTTGGGATACTCGAGTTAATGAATGGAGGTAAGTTAAGATGTATATACATAGCAAGGATTTAAAATTACATGTTTCGAAAGCCAAAGCTTATTAAGGATCAATTTTCATTTTTTTTTCCTAGCTTTCATTTTAAAAACAGGTTTGTTTAGTCGATATACACATAGCGTCAAATATGCCACGGAAACACGAGTTTTCACGGAACTCCAAAAAACCTCGATCAAGCAGAGTGACAAGCACGATAATTTGCATTTATTTCTGTTTTGTACGCTGCTTTTCTTTTCTGATTTATTTCTTATCTTCTTATTTCTAACTAAGTTATCTTCCCAGCATTGACTATTTATATCTTCTACTTCTAGTTTTTTTCAAACTTCTGGTTTTGTTTAAGTGGAATAGGTTCACCCAATTTTCTCTATTGGAGTGTTGTATCCTTAGATTGCTATCAGAAGATGTGTCTGTAACCAGATGAGGTCAAGGTGGTGATCTCTCATGAACATTTTAAGTCTTCATTCATCGTCAAACGTCCAGCCAACTACTGTTCGCAGCAGGGAAAACATTCATTTTGTTTCTTGTTATCTGTCAGTCGTCCATACAGAGCTGATTCGCATCTCGCTCAATATTTTCAGCCAAAGCAGTCACCGACAATTTCTAACATGCTATCCAACAACAGATTTATCCACACAATCCCTTCCAAACACCATTGACCTCACATATTAGCCTTCTCTCGCTATTCCACAACCACCTCTCTGTGAAATCCACTTCCCAAATACCTTCTAGAAGCCCTATAATGGTAGCATTGGTGTTTATAAACTTTTTTTTAATTTTATAAATAAATTAATATGTTTCTAAAATACCCATAATTTAAAAGTATTTTATAGTTGTTTTCATTATTTTGAAAATGAAAATCACCCTAGCCACCAACAGTTGTCATTACCACCACCCGCCAACCACCACCACTCATCCTTGACGCCGCCTGCCACTGCCACCATTGACTACTACTACTACTATTATCATATGCCACAACCATCTCCAATGCCATGAGCCACTCGTCACAACGTCCACCGTGGACCGCATTCATCGCAAGTCACCACATAAATCAACATATGTGATACTTAATAAAAACAAACAACTCATATCTAAGAATTATATATGATTTTATGTCTAAAAAAATAAACACAGCTAGAAATAAAAACTAATGAAAATATAAATTGATCCCAAATAGTCCCTTAAGCATTTTGGAGTGAATTCTCGTTATAGTGCTACAAGTTCAACCATGTTTTCACAACTATAATATTTTTGTTCAACATTAAATATATTGTTTATCTTGGTGTTTAAACAAGCTTGGATGCTCATAGCATGTGAGGTTTGGTAAATCTACCATCACCATGCTTCTAAGTTATACTACCTGCATATATAGTTTCGTCAAGCTTAACATCATCACATTTAATCGTTTTTGTGCACTTGTAAAATTTAATGTTGTAATTAGTTATTTGTCTCAGTTGCACAAAATATACTTGGGTTTGAACTGAAAGAGTTTGCAAAGAAACTCAAAATGCAAGTTTCACATATAATTCACCCTTATGATGTGCATTAGACGCAGCATCAAAATATTTTGATCCCTACAAATAGTAAATCAATAATTGCAAGTGAAAACAAATCACATATTATGAACCTGAAGACCAGAAAAAAATTAAAAAAGTAAATCAATCAGTGCAATCTCATATTCCGCATTGATTAGTTGGAAAAAAAAAAGGCAATCAAATTGAAGCTTTATGATCACCAGGGCTCATTGCAAAGGTTGTACTGAATTGTAACTTCACGAACAAATCTTTGTTGACGCAGCGCATTCTACAAAAACAAAATCATCACATTAATCTTAATAAAACTAAGCAAATCACTGAAAAGAAATTGTCTAAAAAATGCTCAAAATATTAATCTTGAAACTTAAATGTATAGAACAAGCAGTATTGAATTGCAACAATCAAGAAAAGAAGGTAGTAAGTAGTAGTTTGAAACAAATCAGGTTTTGTTACAACAAATGTATGGAAAATCAAAATCCAAAAAACCTAGTTATAACAACTTGCTAAAGACGAACACCAGTAGCAAATTGCAAATGTATTAGATTTTTATAACTCACTTGATATAAAAAATCGGATTGCAAATTCAAGTTGATTTTTAGCACCAGCAGCATGGTAAACAAAATCTAACTACAATTAATGGTCGTTCTAAAATTTCATTAACGACATGGCATACATATATGCCAGTTCAAGATTTTACATAAGCCATAACTAACTTGAACATTTTAATGAACCCAATATGACTGCAAATTTTAAAACCAATTGCAAAGAGCCAAGATAATCATAACGCATTTCTTATCTCTACAAATAGCAAGCATGTCTTGGTTTTGTTGCATCGTTTTTAGCACGTTTTCGATGCCATCATTTAGTTATAACACACTAAAACTTAGTTCATCACTTCAATAGGTAAAACGAGCAGAATCTGGAGAGTTTGGGTCTAGCACCGCAACTCAGACCCTTGGCAACAAAGTTTCAAGGTGCTGAGTCACGTGAGCCGCGGCGCCCAATTAATTTTATTGATGGCACTTATCGGTACCTAGTGTAAAAGAAATGAGAGTTTATAGTGATGAGGCCTATAGAAGGCCCAGCAACGCAACGCTGTTGCCAAGCTCTGCAGTGCCAAATCCTCTATAAGGAGGGAAGGATTGCCGAACAGTTCACATTCCTCAAAATTCCCCTCTCCTCTCTTCTTCCAGCCTCTCCAAGCTCCTAGAATCTTGTGAAGGGATGGCAACAAGGTTGGCAAGGGCAAAAATACTGGCATATTGGTCCAACAGGCATGATGTGTCCTGCTTTGCGAGTGTGGCTACCCAAGAAAGGTATGCAGAGGCTCTATCCTCTCAAAACTTATTCTAGTTTTTCCTCACTGAGTAACATCATAAAGCAAATGATATGACAGTAAGGTTGGGAGACAATTGTTGCAGAGCCTGACGGCATTGTAGTCTTGGTCAACCAAGAATTCCTGGCCAACGCCAAGGAATCCTCGGACGATCAAGTCTACATTTCCCTGCAACAATGCCACCATCAACAGCCCATTCGGCTTAAATAGATATGTTGTTGATGGTAATACTTATTTTCTAGACGCGAACCTAGATTTTGATGTGATCTACGAGTGCAAATGAGTCGAGCCAGCTCGAGCTCGAGCAGTTAATGATCTCGCAAGCCGAGCTTATCGAGCCATGAGCTCAAGCTGAAACTCGATTAGCCTACTACTAGTCATGTTGATGCATTTCCAGTGAACTTCCGCTGCCTCCTCCTCCGGCCACTAGTAACTTCTCCGCCGAGCTCAAGTGAAAATTGAGTTTTCAGTTCGAGCTCCTAAACTGGCTCGCGAGCCTACTGCTCACAAATTGTCAGACGAGCCGATTGCTACTGCTCACAATTTGCCAAACAAGTCAAGCTCAACTTCACCGCAAATGCGATCTTACGGAACCTCATGCAGCCCGATTCCAAGGTTAGCTAGAATGAGCACGGAGGGAAGCTTCTTAACCTTTTCGCTAATGACATGACCTATGAGTAACGCCTGACACCTCTTCATTTTTTCTTGGTTCCCATTGAGCTCACATGTGATTGAGGTCACCCGCGATAGCATTGCTCTAAATTTTGTGATCCAAATTGAGTAATCAATGGGCATTGGTTGTGTTATCTTAAGTTACATTCGTTATATTGGTAAGGGTAGTATGACCCTTAGGATTGACCACTCGGCAAGAGTCTACATTGATAAGAGCGAGGAACAGCTTGGCTCAAAGAAGCCCATCATGGAGACGACAATCCATGCCCTAAGAGGATATAAAAAGCAAGGTCATGTCCCCTTCGTCGAGCCTCTCCACCTTTTCCGCACCACACCTCAACAAATTCAGGAGTTCTGGGCAAAATCACCTTGGTTGACCGGAAGGTCGAATCTCTCAAGTATCACTTCAGCTTCATAGAGCATCAGGAGAGCAGACAATTCGAGTGGCAAGCCCAGGCTTTCGAACAAAGCCGAGGTGCGCCCCCCTCCCCCCTCGTCTTACCAGTTCTACTCAGAGGCAAGACCGAGAGGCACCATGGGTGACGACGACGACAAAGAAAAAATGGAGGATTAGTAGTCACCATTTCTTTTCTCGTCTGTTATTTCCCATGTGCTTATGTACTCCTCCCATACATGGAGTATTATTTTTTCTTATATTTTCAAAATTACGAGCTCTTCTTCTTTCTTTAATTAAAAAATATATTTGCTGCATCATTACATTTTTTCACATATGCACAAAAATAATCACAATGTTTAATATCATTTTTTTTCGAACACTTAAAAACTACGCGAATTCAATCCAACGCCGCAACGTCAGTACTTGAACCTACAATGCTCAAAGATGGCACCGTGACATGAGACAAACAGAGAGTTTGTGTCCCAACGCCATCATGTAGTGTCACAGTGCTTGGGCTCAGTGTTTAAGCACCCATGTCTAACATCAAAGCAAGATCGCCTGGCAATTATTGAATTTTGTGGCATCACTCATCAAAGCCGCAACACTTATTCTGGGTGTTGCATTGTTGTGTGCGCCACGTGGGCACCAAAAGCCAATCGTTTAAGTTTCGAGTGAGGCGGCTGATTTGACGGTGTCAGAGCCATGTCATGAACACTACAGGCCCCTTGGCCAACGCCATGTTATCATGTTAACGTGTGTCAAAGCCTCAAAGCATAAACTTCATTTTGTCAGTCTATGTGGCATGTGCCACGTCAGCTCACCAAGGCACCCTGAACTAGCACCCAGGCACCATTTTGTCCCTTCTAACAAGCACAAGTAAATCATGGAGCGTCAGCTGTCTTGTCAATTAATGTGGCACTCGCAGCATCAATAGCGCCACGAAGCCACTAATTGGTGCACCTAGGTTTTGAAACTAAATGACAAAAATCTGCACCTAGTGCATCACAGAGGGAACATTCGGCATGAGATTGATAAATGCTTTCCATGTAAGCTGCATCGTAACGTCGTGATCTAGCACTATGGAACCTGACGTGTTGAAATTCTTGAATCTTCTTCCCTTCACGACTCCCTTAGAGTGACTAGAGTGTTATGTGAGGCTTCTCCCATTCTTCCTTGTGCGATGGATTTTGCATTATTGGAAGCATTGTTGCTCTTGGACAGAAAAGTACTCAAAACACATGGAGCATCTAGATCCCGTGGAGAAAACCTCAGAGCTTTCAATCATATGAACAACATTCAACATTCGCATAGTTGAGAAATAATTTTCACTCACATTTTCATTTATCCATAACCACTAATGCTTTGGGTTAGAGGATTAGGCTAAGGCTGATGTTAGAGATACCCCTAGGTTAGAAGCTTTCCTACCCCCATTTAAAGTGAAAGAAGTACATTTCGAACCTCTATTTTAGCCCCAGAGCTGCAGCGCCGCAACACTAATACCCATTTTGGGTGTGCCACCTAGGCACCACTTCTCAAAGCCTATTCACCATACCCAGTATCGATCGATGGCATCGTGGCATTGTCATAATGGTGCCACACACTATCCCTCTAATTCTTGGCCCGACACATAGGCACTGCAGAGCCAGACCCACTTTATGCGGCCAAGAGATGTTGTACTAATCTCAATGCAACGGCCCACCTGACTTGCCAAACCCATGGTGTTAACGCTTTGAGCATATTTGGGTTCGCATTGCGACTTTATTGATAAAGCCACAAAATCGTGGTTGTGATCCAAGAATCATTACTCTCATTCGACATGCAGTCACCGCATTGCATTTGCTGCAATGCGATGACCGCATGTCCCCCGCCACATACTCAGCTTCAACTAGATAGAACAACTACCATTGTAGGTTTGTGGGCCTAAAATTTTCACCCACACGTTGTTGGTACACCCATGTGTAAGGGTGGCAATTTTTCTAGTCGAGTTTGATTATTCTGAACAAGTGGTTCTCAAATCTTTATAGATTGGAAGCTTGGGGATTTGTATCCCAAACTATCGGTACATCCCTTTGTGGGTGTGGCAGTTCTTCGGTACCTCTAATCGATCAGACTTATTACGATCTCACTGTTACTGCTTAAACTTCATAACTTCATTTATCATTATTTTCAGGACTCACTCATGCTGACAACCCGATAAGATGTGCCCTGCAACTACTTAGGAGTACATACTTGCATTAGGGTTTACAGTGTTAGCTTACATTGATCTGAGAATAAGAGTGGCACACTTTAGCTTCATGATACCGACACCTTTTTTCCTCTAGATCAGAGGGGCTATGTTGTAGTTGTGTTGTCACAACACCGTAGCATCGTTCCTTTGCTTTCATCGCAACATCAATTAGCATCTGCATATTTGTTTGCATTGCATTTTCGTATGCGTTGAGACTTGTAGCTCATGTATGTTGCATGTTGAGTCACATGTGTCGTTAGCAATCATTACATGCTGAGGGTGTAATTTGCCACCATTGTACCAATGGTATTAATGTTCGGCGCCTGCGCACTGTCTCAATGGTGTCGCAGTGCAAACCCTGTACTTTAGAACAAGTAGCTTAGTACCCCTAAGTCGTCTGTACGACCAACTAGTGTTATTCTTTTAATTCAGGGTTGCATTTTATATGTATTGTATAACATGTTGCATGTTCGATCATGAGCCTACGCTTATTGCATATGCCAATTACAGGATACACGTTGCATTTTCTTTACTATGTTAGTCGTGAGTCATGCTTTTGGGTTTTAATCCCCAATAAACTTGCATTGCATATCATGTGATTTCTCTGTACTGGATATTTCATTTCATATAAATGAAACACTCATTTCCTTTTCTATAGATCTAGGTTGCATAAGTCAACACATTTAATGACAAGGCTTTAGCTAAACCGTAGATTGACCTATAGTGATAACAGAAAAAAGAGCATCATCGACTGGTTTATCAGTTCGACAATATGAATTATCTTATTATTACAATATCTTGTAGAATCATTCCAAGCATAGGTCTAGGTTCATCATTCATCGTGACGTGTTAGCTCATTTAGATGCTCGAAATGGGACCAACTAGGTGACCCTCGTCAAGATCCTACAGAAAAGCCCTTTAACCCCTTCATTACACGACCGTCACTTAAATGTAGGTGTAGGCAACGCCTTATAGTTGTTTTCCTAGAACTAAGGCTAGCGTGTAACTAGTAGCTTTTATTTGCACGGCTATTGTTTAATGTTTTTGCTAGTGGTCCCATTTTATTTGATGTCTCGTGTTAGCATATTATGGCAATCTTCTTACAAAGAACCAGTTTCAATAGGGAAGAGCTTAATTATTAAGCTAAACTAATAAAATTTCTAAAGGCGTTATTTAGCTCTCCCCTCACTAGACTAGGTTTGTTACACATTATATGTTTTTACTTGTACTAACCTTTGTTTTGTATTTTTTTAAGTTTTTCTTATGTACTTTATAGAGTACTTAGGAGAGTCTGTATGGAAATAAGATACGTGCCTAAGTGACAAGGAGCATGATGCATTGGGACTGCATGGCAAGAACAAAAGAGTAGATGCGCGTGCCTCGTACCGTATTTCCAAATCTACTTGTATAAATTTTAAACAAAAATGTATCATGAATTGTGACCAATATTTTCCTTATTTTGAACATCTTGTCGACCCGTCAGTACTCGATATTTATATGGCATGTTTACTTTGTGGAGTGTGTTGCATTTTCATCAATATTTATTTGTGGTTTGTCTGAGTGCAATCAAAGAAATGCTCCTTAAATAAAACATTTTCTATAAAAGTCTTAACTTAAAAAATTTTCCTCTAATATAATTTAGGATTCAAAACTTAAACATTTTTAAAATTAGTGATTTATTTCCAACATTTATTTTCTTGCATAGCCTTTAAGCCGAATTTAAAATGATCATATTTGCATGGCTATATCTCCAAAACATGCTAATAAGGCCTCCACATCATGAACTTTAAATAATTTCTTATTTTTACTATGTAGACTTTCTCGTCAAATACTTGATGGGTAAAAGTCATACTCTTATCTTTTTTCAGTACAGTTAGAATATTAGGAATCTTTGATACATTTTTCCTTTGATTTTAAGGCTATTGGGTCAACTTGGATGACAAAAAACATGGCTTACTCACAAAGAGTTCCCGATCGGGTTAGCTCGACTGCCTTCACAAACAAGTACACTTAGAGTCTGCGATGACGGATCAATGAAATTTTGATCGGATTATATCAACCTGTCTAGGAGTTTTCTTCACCAATCAATGAGTTCCCCCATTAGACACTTTCAATACTCCTTCGTCAAGCCATTTGTAGTGGTCTCATAGACTATATATTGAGGGATGAGGGTAAAGGTGGTTCACCCTCTATCCAATAGCCTAATTATGTCCAAAACAACAAAAGGTTTCTCATATTGATACGATGAAACTAGCCTTAGTGTCCTATTTCTATAGAGTCATGACGAGCAAGCATAACTTAGCATATCGAGAACTTTCTTCGGTATCTCCCAATAAGTAATTGACAACGAAGATGTCATCATGGGAGATGTCCTTAAACCAAAAAATAAATAAATTTGATATTATCCTATGGTTCACATATGAAGGCTTTTTGTAAAGTTTTTCTCGTATATTTGCTTGGGTTGAATATGATCAGATTCATTTTGGACAACTCATCTCCAATTCATGTTGCAATGATTGTTTTATAAGATATCATCATATCTGTTCTTTTCATTTTTTCTTCTTATTTTCTTACTTTGCGTTCATCTTTCCTCGCTATATTCTTTTAAGCATAGGCTACATGGAAATAGAGTTCTAAGAAGGCAAATGTGAAGGGTGTTTCGTATATAACAAAAAGGGGCGCGGGCGCGGATAGGTTTATCACAAACGACTAGTTAAACCAACATAATTAAGATTTGGTGTCATTGGCCAAAGCATTGGTCACTAACTTTTAAAAAAGAATGGTTTTATGATTTGATTAAAAATGTCACTAATTGATATAAACAAACTAGATAATATATTTCAGCCATCCAACACAAAATGAGGTGTTAGAAAATGAAGCAATCACTTTCACCTTCCATGAAGATTGCCGCAGACATCTAACAGCCATGGTCGACTTCAAGTGAAGGTTGAAGTCATAAATTTGAGGTTCACAACCTTTTTTTTTTTATTGACCTTCCGTAAAAAATTTAATTGGGTTGTATTCTTGTTAGGCTTAGCCTAATCCCTTCCCCATAACCTCAAACTTATTACATTCAAACGTTCCTTACGCACCACTAGTTGGATACCAATTTAAGTTAATCTAGCCAAAACCGACGTCGCCTCATCTTCTTCTAGTTTCAATGGATCCAGGGTAAATTGAACTAAATCTTAATCCTTGGTATTGACCCAATGTTGTCTAAACCTGTTAGGCATCATTGGATTGATGCTTTCTTATTGGCTTAATTGGTTTACCTATTTGCCCTTAGTTAACTCTAATACTATTATCATTAGAGATCTAGACCTAGATTGACTCCGATGAGAATCTAGCCAAGCCTTAACTCACCATACTGGACTAAAAATTTAATTTGACCTCAATAAATAGCTACGACCCCAAATTAGCCAAAAAGGAATCCAATAAATGTTTAGATCTTATCTGACCTATTAATGCTCAATAAGCTCACTTTATAGTTTATGTAACCTTCAATCTCTATCATAGTGGGATCAAGACAAATTAGATGGGAATTCTCTACAGAATGGTCCAACCTAAACCAAAATTAGGTTGACCCAAAACCAATTCTAAGAACCCCTCTCCCTTTAGCCTGAGCCTTAGGTTAATCTAACCTAATCTAGTATAGGCTAAATCAAAACTGGTTTGGTCCAAATGGCAAATAGACTTTGTTAGCCTTGGCATAGCTCAGCTTTCAAGCCTTGTCTAATCATAAGTTTCATTAGCTCTTTAGGTCCCTTGAACCCAATAGAAAAAATGTCCACATGATTTAAGTTCCAGCTCAATCTTAAACAGCACAACCCAACTTAAGACCCTTTAGGTCTATCTAACTGGCCGAATCTAAGGGTCACCATAGATTGCTAAAAAGCTTCCTCGCCTAAACCAGGTTAATTGATTAACACAATTAGGCTAAAGCCCAAATAAATTTAAGTTTAATTCAAAGCCTTCACTTCAAGCTTTAGTCCAAAGGCATTTAGGCCTTGAATCTACTCAACCTATGAGTCAATTGGCAACATCTGTCCCGATGTGCGTCTTCTTTGTGCAGGAAATTGTGAGGCTAGCATAGATTAGAAATTTAAACAAATTGAATCTAAAACCTCAAAAGGTTAAGCACAATACGAAGACAAACCAAATAAGCCTAAGCTAAGCAATTCCAAAGCCTAAATAGTTCAATCTATGACAAATGTATCCCGACCAAAGCCTTGGATTGACCTAGCTTTCTTAGGAATACCCTCATTTAGCTCAAAAAAAGTGTTAATACAACTTCATCAAAATTTTTTTGGATCAAACCCAATCCAATTCCGAGGAAGCTAACCTAAATTATTGACCCTAGGGATTCAAATTAACCAAACTAGATTGGATGTACTATCTCAACTAGATTGGATTGGCTCAGCCAACTTGCCCAATAAAATTGGGTGTTGACCATGAGCCCAACATACCCTATGGTCTCTTTAAGTCAATTAAACCTTTTGGAATTCAAATCCCAAGACCAATTTTAGTGAGTAGGGCTGTCAAAACGGCTCGTTGTTCGTGAACAGCTTGTGTTCGGCTCGTTCGCTAAGTTAACGAGCCGAACACGAACA
>NW_018228798.1:211542-238364 GCF_001263595.1 Phalaenopsis equestris
TATATATATATATATATATATATATAATTTAATTTACTACAAGGCTACAAAAATTTATAATCAATTAAAAATATTAATTAAGAAAATCAAATAAAAAATATTAAATTAGATTCAAATGATGTTTTAAATCTTACCTCAAACCTTAGCATCTTATGGCTACGTGATTAGGGTTGTCAAAACGACACTTTGTTCGTGAACGGCTTGTGTTCGGCTCACTAAGCAAACAAGCCGAACACGAGGTGAGTCTGAGCTCGCTCGTGTTCGGTTCGTTTACACCCCTATTGGTGAGAACAAAACCCTAGGACCAAACCCTAGCTAGTTAGGACAAAAAAAGCTAACCCAAGGTAAGTTAAAGTAATAACCTAAGCTAAACCTAGTCTAATTGGCAAAACTAGCCAGATCCAACTCAATTCAAGCTTAACTAGGTTCCCCATGTTCGTGGGTTATAAGGGCTTTTGTTAAGGCGGGACACGGGTTGCATCCTCCTCCTGCAAGAGTGAAACTCCCAAAAGCAGAAGTATTGGTCTAGTTGATAGACTGGTAGTCTTCTTAGCCCGCATGCAGTTGTGTGGGCCCCTTTGAGACATATTTTATCTTACTAGGCTATCAATTAGATTTATTTTTACTTACAGTTATGGTGCATGTGCATTGATAACAATGTTGTGAACATGATCATTATCAAGTATTGGTTTCACATTCTTAGATTGGATGATTTATTTGATAAGTTACATAAAGCTAGTGCCTTCTCCATGATCGACTTGCATGGTTATCACTGGATCAGGATGTGACCGCACGAAAAGTTGTGATAAAGTAAGTCGGTCAAATCACACAAGTATACGTTTCAAGTAATAACGTAGTTAAAAGAGTACCGCGTATCGATCTCACGACAAAAGTGTTAAGAATTATTCTGGGAAGGTGAATTTACCACACTTCTAAACCTACTTTTGTGTGATCACAAATAAAAGATGATTTTCTAAAATATTAATAAAAAAAGAAAACAAAAGATAACGAGTTTGAAAAAGATAGAAAACAGCGGTAGATAAATCTTACTGCTCTTCAAGATATGTGAGGCTCGCGACCTTGTAAATTAGATGATGTGATGTTACGAGATTTTCTTAAACTTTCCCCAACGAGATAGTTGTCAACATGAATAAAAAGTTCTTATATTCATGCTTACCTAAAAAAAAAAGCTAGAATCCATGAAGTTGAGGCTTTCTCAATCCTCATAGCATTCGGAGATTTATCCAAAATCTCTCTTGTTACCCAAATTTTGTGGTTAATCATTTTATTCCTTTGCACAACGGGCAGGAGTCACAAATCATGAAATATTTTAACATCATAATTAGTTAAATCACGAGTAAATAAAATTCTATGTTCAACACAACAAGGGAAAAAAACTCAGATTCCTTAGGAAAACGATACAGGGAACTAAATCATTCGAGAAAACCACAAAAACCACATATCATGAATCAGAGACGTGAAAGAAAATTTAGCTATGCATGTTAAAAAGCGCAAAGGAAAAACTTTCCTTGAAATCATCATTGCAAGAAAAAATAAAAAGTAAAAACTTACAAAACAGTTTGTTGCCTCTTCCAAAGCAGTTGACTCATTTCTCATACAATAAACCTCTCAAAATATGTAAGAAAATACAAAGTAAAAGGTAAGAAACTGCCTTCGCACCTCAACCCCAAGAGAGAACGAGAATTCCAAGGTTTTTTCAAAACACTCTCATGTGTAGATAGAAAACACTCTTTCTGTTCTTCAGCCGTCTCCAGCTCTCTCATGGTCTCCCTCCCTCTCAAAAGATGCATTAAGGAATATTTTTATAGCCTAATCCAAGAATTTGATAAAAAATTTTCTTGCCAAAACAAATTCCTGCTCCTTTGGCGTGGTCAAGCCGAAATGTGGCATGGTCAGATCAACCTTCTAAATCGAGTGACTTCCTCAAACCCGATACCGACGTGGTAACGCCGTCTCTCTGCAATCTAGCGTGATCACGCCTCTTACAAACGTGGTTATACTGTTTTAGGCCACATTTATGTTGGTTTTTTTAATTACAAAATGCATGTATTCAACATAAGTAGCTAGCATAACATCAACAAAACCTTTCACAAATATAAATACATGATTAAATAAGTAAAAATAACAAGTAAAATGCATGGGAAAAAACAGGTGAAATAACGTAAAATTGACTCATGTCAGAATGAGACCAAGAGATGCATGAAAAATAACATTTAAGACACAAGACAACACGTATGAGTGGACAATCTTTTTATTAGTTCAGTTCAATGCGACAAACATTTTCATGCATCTATGAATAAATTCTTCCCAATTTTCATTGAAAAATTTATGGTTGTATACTTTAACAACATTCTAGTGTATGACGTTTCAAAGGAGGAGCATTTGTAGCATCTGTGTCAATGTTTGGAGTTTTGAGGAAGGTGCAATTATATGATCACCTGAAAAAGTGTTACATTCTCACAACGTAGGGGTGCTTCTTAAGGTAAACATTATTTTGACTACCAGTATTGAGATTGACCCAATGAAATTCAAGGCAATCCAAACTCCAATCTTTTACTCAAGTATTTATGTTTGATGAACTAACATTTCTTTTTAGAAAATTTAGAAGAAATTTTAACCTTATTGAGGCACCCTTGATAGAACTCCTCAAGGGAGAATAATTTGCATGATTAGATGAGGCACAGCTAATTTTGATGCTCTTAGGAAACAGGCTACTCAAGCCAACTTTGACCTACTCCAAATTTTAGCTAAGTGTTCGCAGTGGAATATGATGTCTCTAATGTGAGAATTAGAGCTATGCTAACTCAAGAAGAACATCCTATTGTTTTCCTTAATGAAATGTAAAATGATTACAGAAGAAAGTACTTTGCCTACAAGATGAAGTTTTATGCCATTATGAGCCCTCAATCACTCGATTATGTAACTAATGAAAAATTAATTTATCATGAACACCAACCGCGAGGCTCTGAGATTCTTGGACAACTAAAAAAACATAAGACTAGACACATCTCGTGGGTGAAATACTTATTTTTATTCCATTTTGTGCTCAAACATAAGCAAGGAAGTCGGAAAAAAATAGAAGCCATTTTCATTTTTTTATTACTACAATAAAATCATAGGTAATTAGATTTTTAAGTTTTAAAGGATATATATGCCACTGATGAGGATTTCTAAGATATTTGTGCTTTTGTTGTCAAGACAGACCATATGAGTTGTTCCATATATCATATGGCTACTTATTCTATTGAAACATGCTTTATGCTATCAGGAGTTTACTTTAAAAAATAATCTTATAGTAGTGTTATAATGGAGGCATGGCATGACACTTCAATAGGGAAAAACTCTTTTTCCAATAAAAGAGAATTTAATTGACCCAGAATAGTATGAAATGTGAAAAGAGATGTTACGCAGTGCAAGGTAAGTTATCTGGCGAAGTTTTGAGGACAAAATTTAGCTTTATACACCCCCTTTTCATGCGAAAGATACCCTGGACGAATGTGAGCATGGATTTTGTAGTTAACTTTCCCGGACATAGCTAAGGAAGGATTCTGTTATAGTAATGATAGACAGCTTCTTCAAGATAACACAATTTATTCCACTCTACAAAGCAATGAAATGCATTACACATCACAAACTTATATTTCAAGGAGATGGTTTGTTTTAATGTAATACCTAAGACCATCACTTCAAATAGTGACGTGAAATTTCTCAACACATTTAGAATAACTAAAGAGACAAGTTAAAAGTATAAATTTTCAACTTAGTTCAGTGGCACATCCACAGATGGGCAAATAGAAATTGCAAATCACAGCTTGGTAAACCTCTTCAATTGTTTTGTCGACAAGAATATCAGGCAATGGGATTTGAAACTTTATTAACTTGTGCTTGCTTACAATCGGTCCATTAGCCAATCAAAAGAACATAGCCTATTTCAAATTTTATATGGAATACTAGAGTTGATACTTTCAATTGCTGAGCTTAAAACAAAAAATTGATTCAAACATTATATAAACATGTGTAGATAGAAATTGTTAAGCAAAATGCTAAATATCAGAAATAGGCAAATAAATCCAAGAATGCTCTAGCCTTAAGGAAAGGTGACTTGGTCTGAATCATATTGAAGAATGAGAAATATTTTGTAGATTTTTTTGAGAAGCTCGAGCCTAGACCTAATGGTCCATTCAAAATCACCAAAAAGATTAATGATAATGTCTACAAAATTGATTTACCCAAAGACTGCAATATCTCTTCTACAATTAAAATCATCGAGCTTCTGTCATTCAATGACGATTCAGAGATTTTAAGTGATGAAGACGATGCCCCTTCCACACGGGAAGAACGATGCAAGCGCTGTTAGGGTGAGATGCGATTCCCATCCTCCTCCCGCTGAAGCAAAACTCCGAAAAGTGGAAGAGCCAGTCAAATTGAAGGACTCATTCACCTTTTTTAGTCCCCATGGGGTTGGGCCGCTCTCTTATGGCCCTATTTTATATAATTAATCTATTAATTATGGTTACTTTTTCTTGGAGATATTTAGATATGTTGTTGTGTCATTTGGACACATTTGCTTTAGGTTATATAATTGAAGATCATGTTCTCTGATTTTTTGCCCTAAATAATATTGTATCCTATTAATTTGCAAGTGGTGTGACTCTAAATTGTTCAGGAACATACGGTGGATCTTTCTCTATAGTTGTGCCTTATCAAAATAGTCATTTCACAATTTGTATGTTGCTTTCAGCCCAAAGTGTTGCCGAACTTCTATATCCTTCCAAACTCTATCGTACTAGCAAAATTTCCCCCCTGTTATTCCACAATCAACTCCTTACTAAATTAGATTCTTGAACAATTTTTAGGAACCCTAGAATGATACCAATAGAGTCTAGCCAAATCGATTGAATTTGAAATACACAAAAAAAATGAATAATAGGGTGAACATTAGAATTGTTTTATATTTTACTCCGCATTCCAAATTCTTCAAATAAACAAAAAAATACTTAAAACCCTTGTTTCTGAATGAAATAAGTCAATCATACACCCAACAAAATGGACCCTTAGCTTCGCTTCTTGTAACAATTATATGTCGAAAAAATACTTAATTTTTCACATAAGGCATTTTTTATAAATAAGCTTTTGCACATCCTTACCAAATCATCAACCCTACCCAGAAATGTTTCAGTTGTTTCTGAAATCTCATCAAACTTCTATTAAAATTTGTTTAATGAAACTATCCAATTTATCACATATCAAATTAGTCTTAGTTACGGAATTTAAAACAACCCTTTTTTTGGCAATCGATCTTGAAAAACTAAGAATTCCTCACCTCTCAAATTTCACCACATTATTCTAGGGCATTTAGTTTTTTTTTTTTTCTTAGGGCATTTAGTTGATTTGACTTGTCACTTTATATTCTCAAGAAACACAACAATAATAACAAATCTAAGTTATCTAATCAAAGTCTCTTCTCAAATCGCCTTATAATAATTCTAATAAAAAAGGGAAAATTACATCCAGAGCACTTGAAACATTGTTATTTACAAATCAAGCAGCCTCCTTCATTCATTTTTCAAATTCTCACTCAAATATCAAAATTCATCATAAAATCCCGCTCATTATTTTTTTCATTTTATCAAATTCACAATATTGTGAACATGGCACGCATAAATTCATTGGTTTTTTAATTCAGAAAATCACATGGTGATTGATTGTAAATTTAAATGTTTTGGATGTTCTGTATGTAATTATTCCAAAAAAAATTCACTCCACCCAAGAACAGTATATATCGATGATTTAGTGTTCCCTTACATAATTAAGAATTCTTACTTCTTAAAATATGTATTGTACATGATAAGATATTAAGGTACTCTAAAATCATGTATAAATTCTTGTATTGATTTTTGTATTGCATATTCCATTTCTACTTAACTTAGTATCATGCTTCTCTTTTAAATACCAACATTCCGCACCATAGAGCATTGCACGTCTTACCGCCATCTTATAAAATTTTCCTTCCAGTCTAAGCGATACTTTTCTATCACACAAAAGGCCAGAAGTAATCATCCACTTCAACCAACCAACTTGAACTCTACTAATAACATCCCCATCTATATCGCCATCGCTTTGAACAATATCTAAACCAAGATATCTAAATCGTTCACACCTTTTAATAATTTGATCACCCAAAGATTAGGTGGATGTGTGGCTTTACACTTAGAAACATAATGTGAAATGAATATACCCGTGATACCTCCAGTAACTGACAAAATTAGAGAGAGTAATCTTAGATGGTTTGGTCATATTAAATGTCGATCATCTGATGATCTAATTAATAGAATAGATGTTTTAGATTCGACGTGTTAAGAAAGGCAGAGGAAGACCTAGGAAGACTTGAGCTTATTGTATAAAAAATGATCTTAATTTATTAGAATTAAATTAAAATATCACACTAAATAGGACGCAATGGAGAAAAAGGATTCATGTAGCTGACCACACTTAGTGGGATTAAGGCTTTGTTGTTGTTGTTGTTGTTGTATTCCATACCTACAGCATTTCATTTCACAGTCCATCCCAGTAGAACCTAGAAGAACATTTAAAAGAACTCCATTAAATATCATTTATTACACAAATATAATTATTAATAGTTCATCCATTGAATCCAATAACTAATTTTTAAAACCATCATTTAAACACTAACTAAATAATTCTTAAAACCATCATTTAACATTAACAACATCCATATTGTCCTCATTAATAACCATCTCAATAGCAAGACCTGTTGTAACACTATTTACTTCAATTACAACTTTAAACTCTTGACAACAAGTGTCCTACCTCATCACTATTATTATTATTTCGAAAACACAACTTGTATCTTCCTCAGTCTCCTTGAATTTTTTTCCTTTCTCCATTTAATTTCTAATAAACCAACAAATATTTATGTCTATTTCTACTGAATTTTTCTATCAATTATGTTGTTTTATTCAAATTTCTTCGATTTTTTTGTAAGAAAATCAAATCTCTGTTTTAAATTTACTTAAAATTTACATACTTTTACCCACAACTAGATTAACATGGGATACATCACTTAGGAGAGACGTCCTAGCAAACGATTGCCTACTTTTAACCAAAACTAAGTTGAATTATAGCACAAAACTTAGAGGTCCCGTCCTATCAAACTCATGTCTACTTCTCATTGCAATAAAATTGAATCATGACTTGTCTCTATTAGAAATGTTTCAATTATAATAGATTGGTTAAACACTAAAAACAAAATAAGGAAACCATAAAACATAAGTTCCACAACACCCCCACCCCCACCTTTGAATAATAAGTTATTTAGATCTATTTGCTTGGTCGAAATTGCAACGCAATTATCCAATAACACATGCTTCAACTCCATTTGGGGAGACTATCGCAGTTTGTAAAAGCAATTGCTGAGATTTTGTGGGAAGCTGTTGTCACTATTTTAATTTTCTTCCATAAAAAATTAGAAAATGGTTTTCTCACGGCTATCAAACTCTAATAAATCTACTTGCAACAACTAACATTATACTCCTAATCACAATCCTTTTTTTTTAAAATAAAGCAAGAAGACAATAGCAAAACAGCGATGGAGCAATAATTTTGAGACGCAAAATGTGAATAAGTTGTCCTGAACAAACTCTTACTCTATTCTCTGAATGCTTTCTGGCCTCAACTCCCAACACTAGTTCATAATCCAAACAAGTCAGATTTTAGAACAACAAAAAACAAGTACTAATAAGACTTATTTTAAATTAGGTGCCATCGGATTGAAATTTTAATTTGACCTAACTATAACAGAAAGATATCAAGATCTAACAATCTGAATATAACTGCCCATTGACCTGTAGAAAAAGTTGATGTATTTTAGATGCAAATGACCAACAAAATGTTTGTTTTATATCATCATATAACACTAACGATTCGTTCTATTTGTACCATATAAAATCATAAAATAAAAGCAATCCTTAAGATCATGTCTTTTTTTCATTAAAGTACATTTCCCTGTCTTTCTGATGATTGAACCGCCTAAAATAATGAAAAATCAGGAATCCTCCAGCTAGCCAAAGCTGCTATAACCTATTTAGCCAACAAAAAATTTAATCACATATGTAAACCTAAATAATTATGGAATTACCGAAGCTGCAGCCCTTGTTGTCATTGTACGCTCAGCAGAAACAGGAGCAATTGTTGGCTCCACTGCAGATACATGCGTACGGCGAGGTTCAAGATCAATAGTACCACCACCTTTCTGTCAAAAAGTAAACAGGAGCAGATGTATGGAGAATCAGTATCACTTTATACTATTACCAATCACAAAGTCTACTACATGAAAAGCAACATGTTTCAGAGATCAGGTAGCTTATGATGGAAACATAAGTATTCATCAAATTTTATAAGTTCTCAATTAAAAGCATATAAAAGACGGAATTCCTGAAAAGACAAATGTCAACTACAGGATAACAACTCAAAACATAACAATGAATAGCACAAAAAACCTTGATGATACAGCACCGCACAATGTGAAAGCTGCAACCAATTCCTGCTCCCCAAGATCGAGAGCGGACATTATTTCTTAAAGTTGAGGAGTAACCTGCATGAATTAGCAGTTGCAGCTAAAGAAAACAAAAGGGGTAAAAATAGCATAAATTTGGGCATGCAAACACACTTTTAGGTATGACAAAAAAATTGAAGAGCAATTCAAATGATGCCATAAGATTTAGAAACTAACTAGTCAAACTCACTTCATGGAGTAGCTCTTGAAACGAAAAAATTAATCAATGCAACCATTTTTATAAGGCAGAGGAACATTTTTGCGCTCAGTGTTATTCACAGCATGCTATCATGCAAACTTGCATACAGAAGGGCACTGCAAAGTAGTGTGTTGCTTTGGTTTAAAGTATCAAAGACTATAAAACACGACAGAGCAGAACTAGCAGCATCTTCTGAGCTCCGCCTAGCAATAAGGAAGAGCAGTTCTTTTGTTTCTTAAGCAGTCATTACTGATTGCCCAATCCAGGCAAATTCTCCTATATAAGTACAAAATAATTACAAATATTGGGCGCACTCGAGCAAAACAAAATTGTGTTTTGCATTACACTTTAAACATTGAAGCCAAAAAGTCCACTCATACTTTATGCTTTGAGAACATGCTTCATTCTTTTCTCTGATGCCCAAGAAAGCAGACCGAAATGCCATGAGGGTAAGGTAGAGCTAACAAACAAACTGCCATGCTCCACCAATATAATTATTCCATCAACCACTAATAGTGCAACTCAGCATCTTAAAGTGAAAATTTTCAAACGTCCCAATGAGGTTGATTGACTTTAAAAAAGTAATCTTTGGTTTTTTAACAATCAATCGTTCAAGATTACTGCAATGCAGACGACTGTACTCAATCGTCCCCCCCCTCAACACAGACTACACACTAGCCAAGTAAATGTCAATAACTTTCATATTTGGCGATCTCTTAATTTCTGTTTATAACAATCAATAGTTCAATATTAATGCAATATGAAGTGAGGACTGTGTGTTGAATTTTACATATCTATCTCCAAGTTAGCTTGAAAACGAGCAAAGTAAATGTCAATAGCTTTAATATCTGACAGTCTGCTAATTTACAAGTCTTGATGGAACAAATACGTTTAAAAATTCTAGCTGGCTCCCATGTTCTGGTTGCAAAAAGTGGAGGGCTATGTAAGATTGTCGATAGCCAGCATAATTTTTTTGTCAAAATATTATTACATTAATAATTTAAATCATTGTGTAAATGCTAGGGCATCTCCTGGAAGCGACGTGTTGTATGGTTTGAATACAGTGAAAAGTGTGTAAGGGTCGTTGCACCTGCGCTCGGGTGTAATGTCAAATAAGCATGGGTTCTCACATTATCGACGAGCGGGCAAATAAGCTAGTCTACAAAACAAATATCAGGATAAAATCTTAGAATATAAGTACTCTCACCAGTAAATTAATGATATTAGTAGATATTATGGATCATTGGAAGATAAATATCTTATGCATTCAAGAAACTAAATGGATTGAAGAAAAAGCTAAGGTGATTGATAACTTAAGTTTTAAACTTTGGTATTCATGCAGAAGCCGCACGAGAAATGGTGTAGTTGATATTATAGATAATAGTTTTAAAAATAAATTTGTAAAAATTAATAGAATTAGAGATTAAATAATATGACTAAAGATTATACTCCTCAAGTAAGTTTAGATATAGGTTCAAAAGAGAAATTTAGACTGACCTAGAAGAAATAATACAAATGATTCCACTTGAAGAAAAAGTTTTCATTTGATGGGATTTAAATGGACATGTTGGTAGAATGGTAGAAGATTTTAGAAGTATTCATGATGACTAAGGTTTTGAAGTGATTAATCAAGTAGGTAGAACCATATTAAATTTCATTTTAGCCAATGATTTTGCTATTGCTAATATTTTATTTAATAAAAAAAGATGAGCATATTATTACTTATAAGAATGAATCTAATAAAACCCAAATTGATTATTTTCTTATGAGAAAAAAAAAAGCTTCGAGAATATAAAGATTGATATAAAGATTGTAACAATCATTTTAAATGAAATTTAAGTACTCAACATTGACTATTAATTCTATTTTTTAGATAAGCATTTGCAAGAAAAAAAATACAACAAAACATTGTCATAGAATTAGATGGCACACATAAAAGACATAAAATTATTTTTAAGCAAACTTCAAGATTACAAGACTTGGTAGTTCATAAAGAAACTAATTCTATGTGGTATGAAGCAACAAGAACTATTAAACAAATGACAAAATATGTATATGGACAATCACAAGAATAAGTTTTATAAATAAAATAATTGACGGTGGAATAATAATGTGCAAGAAAAGATAAAATATAAAATTTTTTGAAATAAAAATTGGTTAAAATGTAAAAGCTTAGATAACTGAGAAAAATATAATGCGGTGCATAAGGAGTCTAAAAGAAGAATTTGTGACGCTAAGAATTCTGCTTTTAGTGATCTTTATAACAGACTTAATACAAATAAAGAGGAAAAATATATGTATAAGCTAATCAAGCAAACAAAAAACAAAAGTAAATATTTAATTCATGTAAAGCGTGTTAAACATGAAAATCAAAAATTCATTTTTTAGAGGAAGATAATTAATATAGTTGGGTTAGAAATTTTGATAAACATTTCGATGACATTTCTGAAAATACGATCGACCTTAATGATTTAAATATCATTAATAATAATGTAACATTTTATTTTTACCGTCGCATTAATAAAAAAAATAAAAGGAGGCTTTAAAAAAAATCAAGAGTGAAAAGTAAGTAGGAAATGATGATATCACATTTGAATTGTAGAAGTATTAAAGAAATTTGAAATTTTTTTGGCTTACTAAACTCTTTAATATGATTTTAAAAACTAAAAATATGCTTTAGTAGTTGAGGAAGAATATTTTGGTCCCCACTTTTAAGAATAAAGGGGATGCACAAGAATGTGCAAACTATAGAGGAAATAAGCTAACATGTCATAGATTAAAATTATGGGAGAGTGTAATTGAACATAGGTTAAGACGTGCTACAAAGATTTCTCATAATCAGTTTGGATTTATGTCGGACAAGTTTACCATGGAAGTTATACATTTATTGAAAGGTTTGATAGAGAAGTACATAGAGAGTAAAGAGGATCTATATATAATTTTTATTGATTTAGAAAACATACGATAAGAATCCAAAAGAAGTTCTTTAAAGAGTTCTAGAAAAGAAAGGCAATGATATGTCTTATATTCAAGTCAATAAAGATATGTATATTATTGTTGTTGCTGTGTTAGAACTGAATGAGGATTGACCATGTATTTTCCTATTTCGATTGGATTACATCTGGGATCGGTTTAAGCCAATATCTTTTTGTTCTAGTTATGAAAACTCTTCTTGACATTTACAAGAGGATTAAGATGGTGAAGATACCTACAATGCATTATGGCGCAGAATGTTTGCCTTTAAAAGAGAAGACAAAGCTAAGGATAAGGCTAGAAAAAGAGTTCAGAAAAAACATGAAATATGAAGGTCTACATCTTCACTTGAGTAGATCTAAAATTAAATATATGGAATGCAATTTTAGTGGCAGTAGAACTAGTAGCAGAGTTGTAACTATGAGTGATCAAATCATTAAAAGTTCTTAACGTTCTAGGTATCTTGGTCTACTTTTCAAAGTGATGATGATAAAGATGAGGATGTTATTAATAAAATTCAAGTTGGTTAAAATGGAGGAATGCACCGGGCCTACGGTGTGATAGAAAAGTATCACTTAAACTTGAGAAAATTTATAAGATGGTGAAGAGACCTACAATGCATTATGGCGTAGAATGTTTGCCTTTAAAAGAGAAGACAAAGCTAAGTTATATGTTGCTGAGATGAGAATCCTTAGGTTGATGAGTGGCTTGACATTCATGACAAATTGCGAAAGAATGAATCCGTGAATAGGTTGGTGTTGCTCCACTGAAAAACAAGATTAGAGAGAGTCGCCTAGGATAGTTTTATCACATTAAACGTCAGCCATCTGAAGATCCCGTTAGGAGAGTAGATGTTTTAGATTCGACTTATTTTAAGGAAGGTAGAGGTAGAGCTGAAAAGACTCGAGCATATTGTATTAAAAATGATCTTAAATTATTAAAATTAAATGAAAATATGACTCTGAATAAGACATGATGGAGAAAAAGGATTCATGTAGTCGATCACACTTCGTGCGATAAAAACTTATTGTTGTCGTCGTTGTTAGTCCCTAAGTGCTTAGCATATAACAAAAGTAATTTAAATTAACATTTAAAGTTTTACGGTCAGTTGGAGAGGAAGGTGGTGAGAACAGTGACAAGCACAAATATGATCTCATAGTTCCATTGATCGTAGTTTTTATGAAACCTTATCTACTTAGTCAAATGAGATAATCAACTCAACCTAACTAAAGGATCATTTTCAGCAACCTTGTACTGCATCATCTAATGAAATATTGTAAACCTAAATGAATGTTTTGACAAGAATACTTAATAAAGTGTTCCATCAAGTATACCATATAATTCACAACTCAAAAGGGCTAAGTTATTAGAAAACATCAGAGCTTCATACATGACCACATAATAGTACCATTTTATGACAAATAATCAAGTTAGAAAGCCCTCGTCGTTATTGCTCCTTTGGTGATGTCACTTAGGGGCAAAATCAAACAATCAAAACATGTGAATCACATCAATACATCATTGAGATCTATTCAGAGAAATGACAGCAATACGCAAAATACAAAATTAATAGTTTGTGAGCTTAATTTAATCATAAGTTTATCAACCTCAACAAATTATTGCAGAAGATAGATGGATTTAACTCTTTAACTTCAGGTGATGGATTTCATTCGAAAGCTTTAAATTTCATAGAAATCATGTTATTTTTTTATATATAAATTATTTAATCTGAATTTATGCCTCAAAGTGATTTGTATAAGACTCCAGAACGATTTGATGATTAGTATTTTTTCTAATTGAAGTTTTCAGTGAACACTTTCATCATCAAGGTATCTTGCTTGAAATATTTATAAGTGCGGCTTAGGAATTGAAGGATATGCCACTATGATTTAGACTCTGCCAATGAAGATATCATTCAGGTTTTTTATACTATTTTTTAAGCTGACATACTACGTCTCTTATTTACCTGGGCTAAGGTTAATAAATATTATTTAAATTTATTTGAAGAATAATCTCACTATAAACATTATTGTAATTTACGAATGTAACATAATCAGAAGTTTTTTTCTTAGATGATTTTTCTTTGTATGGGGAATTGAAAATCATATGTAAAACGTAAATAAAAAAAATGGATGAAATCTATGAGTATTCCGCTCCCAATATAAAATTATATTAGTTTTTTCTGGCTAGATGGGAGTATGAACTAAAATCATTCAAAGCTTATGATTTAAGTTGAAATTCATCTCTTGAATATTCCCAAAAGCATCAGTCACATCAGTCCAATCCTTTTAAGGAGAAAATTTGGACTTGCTAAGTGAAACTTATGAGTTTCCCCTATAAGTTGAGCAACCTGCTTGACAAAGTGTATAGCCATCGACCACTATACCTATTCCACGACCCAAATAGATCTAACTACAGGAAAACAGAGGACAACAATTGAAGCATTTGCACAAATTGAGGTGGAGACGCATCATGCAAAGAAAATTCAACTAACCATCAATCATCTTACAAAAATCAGTATATACGATGCATCCAAAGCATAAATATTATCAAAAGACCCCATCAATCTAGTCGATAGATCATGATGAAAGACAACAATTGGCAAAACGACGAGATACAAACGGCAAGGAGGTTCCACCAACTATTACTGTGTAAGATACAAACACACCACTTACAAAAGAAAAAAATACAGCACTCTAGAGAGCATAAATAGAAAACAACATCTCTAAACACACAAGTGCCTCTCAAAACAACAAAACAAACATAACCTAATAGAAAATATCCTAATTAGAAATTAAAATAATACGAAATGAATAAGAAAATGAAGAAAATTTGGGCTGAGATCAGCACTTGGATGAATTTCCTGTTCGGTCACCCGCAATCGTAGGATTTTCCACAATCAGGTGGAATTTCGCATCGCGGGATCGACTTCACGGAATTGGCGGAAGCAGAAGCAAAGCATAACAATCTACGGGGATATTCAGATCATAGAAATTGCGAGACATCGAGTTTTCATGCCATAAAGATGAAAAAATATTAACCTAGTTGTTAAAATATATTCAACAGTATAACCCCCGACAGATGATCAGGCAGGATAGATGAACAACAATTTCGGAAGTTGTCGTAGGAGCCTAGTGGGGTAGAAAATTCTTTAATAAGTTTCAGACCCTAAAAGAGGAGAAAAAGAGGCCTCACTTGAGTGGTTACAAGTGAGAGTTGCTCAACCCGCCATAGAGTTCATCCCAAAGTTCAATCCTCATACACTTGTTTAGCAGATACATCCAGCCGAGTAAGAGGAGTGAAATAAGAAGTTTACATACGTAATGATTCAAGCCTGAATAATGGGAATACTCGTTTATCTATCAGCTCAAGATGAGCCAAAAGAGGATGAATACTTATTCTACCAGGATGAGCTTTGGAGTGAAAATGCATACAGGATGGACTTACCGAAAAGTTGCATTGGTTCCCAAACATTCAACATGGTGATGCCCACTTCCAGGTGCACTAATACTCTGGGGGCTCACGCAAGGATACATGTTGTATCAGAAATATTAGATTTTTTATTGTGGAATGTCGATCCCACAGTAAACGAGGGAATCAGACTTAGGAAAAGTTCAAGCCTACTAGTTTTGTTCTTAACCTGAATTTAAATTAAGTTAAAATTCTACAAACTAATCCTATTGTATCGCAATCAATTTTTTAGTTTAAATCCTACAGATATCCCACTTAACCTAGTTCTTGTATTAATGAATGACAGGCTCTAAAGTTACCCTCTCTTTTAATAATTTAAATGCAGTATAGAAAATATAATGTGTTAATTGTAAATTTAGATAGTGACAAATAAGAACAACTCTCTTCTTTACCCTCTCCCGAGTGAATAAAGAAGATTTGATTAAAATGACTTTAATTCATTAAATCTCGTTTTCAACCCATCAAAGAATATTTCCCTAGCATTTACATCTCTAAGAAGCATATTCACCTATACTCCACAGTTCAACGTGACTAACTTAATTGATTATATCATAGTTCTTTCGAGTCATTATGGTTCACAACACATTTTAACATTTAGGATAGATGAACAACAATTTCGGAAACGAAGAATAAAAAGTAAACGAAGATCTGAATGTTAATCATCACATTAAGTAATTATGAAATAATTTTGAAAATATTTTGTCATCCTACACATCTTACTCAATCATCACATAGTAAGGTAAAGAGTACTACTCAAAAAACATGAAGAACATATCACAAAGCTTCATTTGAAAAAAAAGAAAATTCCACTAAATGATATGTTCAAGGAAATACAAATGAAATACACAATCACTTATCTTCATCTCCTTTACAACAACCTGAAAATGCTCCACCAAATGCTTCCCTAGGTGCTACTCTTGAAGTCTTTCTCTATCTTCAACTCAAGGAATAATAACTCTACATCATACAGAGTATTCTCTTTATTTTACCACTCAATTCTCCCCAAAGTACTCAATCTAACCCTAACTTTCATCAATCCTAAGTCCTACCTGCATCAGTCCATCAAAAACCCTATTACCACCATTTTATATACTCATATACAGCAGCATAAAAGCCACCCTTGACCTCCTACACAACTCCCCATGATTCCTCACGTATGCCTCCTTGAACTGCCAAAACTGCTCCAATAGTTGTTGGCACCTAGGCGTCCAAGGGCTAGCACCTAGGCACGAAACTCTCGATTTGCTGAGGAATACATAGGCGCCTTGGCGCCCAAGGGCGTGGCACCTAGGCGCCAGTATCGCGGCGCCTTGACGCCAAGTGGGTGGTGCCTACGCGTCATCCTCTTGGTTTGTCAGGGTTGAGACTGGTGCCTAGGCACTTAGGGGACTGGCGCTAGGCATCAGTCTCCTTCATTCCTCCACATTGCTCCACTTCCAACACCCGTTGTAACTACAAGAAAAATATAAAAATAACTTTATTTAAAGTGCAATTTTATACATAAAAATGTGTAAATTATAAATGAATTTAAGCATTTTTCCACACATCATGTGGCCAACTCGACGCCAAACTATTAGGAGATAAGCTTCGATGAATGAGATTGATGCTTCCCCAACTCCAGGAGACGAATATGAGAGCGAGAGATGATGTGAGAGCAGGAGACAATGTGAAGGCAGAAGATGAACACGTGAGCAATTGACGTGGGAACGAGTGCATGTTGCTTGTCAGCAGCCCATACCAGTTCGATCCACATTTGTGAGAGCCAGTCAGATTTTCCAATAAGAGTACCACAAACTTCATGTTGTGGGACCCACTCCAAGTTATCTTATTTTTATAAATTTTCTTTTGTGAGAGTCTAGAATTGGATTTGTATATTTTTCTATTCAAGAAAATGGCCAGTTGTCGGTGTTCCCATTTTAAAATTGTGCCCGAAGATAAGGTGTTCCGTCTGTAACACATCCGAGGTGGTGACCTCCTCCAAAATTTCAAGTGGTAATTCAACTGTAGCTCGATCTCGCAAAGATATTTATCATTACCCAGCTCCTCTGTAGCCTTTGAAGTCATCCCCCTAATTGCTCATCCCTCAGAGAGCCTGTCTTTATTGTCCCACAATCCACCACCCTCCCCTCTGTTGTCCCCTCATTGTCCCAACCCTACACTTTGTTGTCCCTCGTTGTCTAAGTCCTCCATTTCAATTACGCTTGCTACCTGCCCCTCCAAACACCTCCCTACTTGTTGTGACCTCGTTTCTAGCCACCTTTAAGATACCGTACCTCCCAGCCACATCCAACATGTTGTCTCCCCCTTTCGGCCCCTACAAGCTATTGTTGGCCCTCTTTCAATCCAAACAACTTACTGCTAAATTCGTTTTTAGCCACCTCCCACCTCCCTCCATCCCCTTCCCGCCACCTCCCACCTACCGCCATCCCCTTTCAATCGCCTACCGCTTGCCACCACCCTTCCAGCCACCTCCAACGAGCTTTAGTTACTAATACTCCTTAAACTACAGCACTGTTGTCTTCACCCTCAGCCCAAATTGGGTCGCGTAGTATCCTTATTGTTTTCTAGTTTCAAGCATCTCTAAATGTAACCTATATTTGTTTTTGAGTAATAAAATTTACTTTCCTATTGGGATTTGGGTTAACTCTAGTATCAATCAGTATGTGGGTTGGCTGTCAATCTGAATTGAAGCTTAGTATCACGCTTTCCTCACAAGACTCTCTAGAAGTGACTCAAGAACTTGACATCCCTATCAAATGTGAGGACTTGGAGATCTCATGTTGTCTAACAATCTCCCTGAAGTACAAATCAGTGACTTCAGATGCGTCTAGCATTTAGTGGCACGACACAAAATAAGCCATCTTCGAGAATCGATCAACCACGACCATCACTGAGCCCATGCTCCGCTATGTCCTCAAAAGCCCCACCACAAAATTCATGTTGACATCAACCCAAGGGGCTTCTGGTACCGATAATGGCATGTATAGCTGTGTTTTGCCTTCTTGTCTTGGCTAGGCAGCAAACTCTGTACTATCGGATGCACTTTTCCACACCTCTCATCAGTCGGAGACAAAAAAAAAGTTCTTCGCTTTGTGTGAGGAGGGTATTGTCTCTGTCAAAATGACATGCAAGTCCTCCATTGTAACTCTCCTGGATGATGGCTTCTCTCAACGAACATATTGGAACACTCAATTTGCTTTGGGGAAACAGATAACCATCTTCCCTGCGGTATGATCCAGTGGGCCTATCCTAATATTGATCCAAATTTTTCCTGAAATCCTCATCTATCTCATATAGCTCCTTCACCACTTCAAATCCCACAACTCGAACCTGCATGGAGATAGTCAACAAGTGGCGCTGACTCATCGCATTTGCTACAAGATTATAACTCCTGGCATTATGCTTGAGAATGACCTAGAACGATGTTGGGAATTCCGCACAAGAAGCGTGTCTACTCTTCAACTTGCTCTAGCTATTTAAAAACCTCGGGGCTTCATGATCCGTGAATCGTTTGAACTTCCTCCCTCGACAGTAGGCAATTACTCCAGTGATTAAGAGCCCACACGATGGGATAGAACTCATTGACATATGTCGAATACTTTCCCCTAGCCTCGTTCAACTTCTAACTGAGGAAAACTATGGGATGTCCTCGACGGCGCAACGTTGCTCCGATCCCCACATTGGACATGTAGCACTCCACTTTGAACAACTAATTGAAAGTTGATAAACCCAGCACCAGAGCTTGTGTCACCTTCTCCTTCGATGTGTAAAAACTGGACTAGGTTGCCTCGGTCAACAAGAACCTCTCTCCTTTCAACGGCTCTGTCAACGGAGCAGTGATGATGTTGAAATTTCCGATAAACCTTCTGTAAAATAATAATAATCTTAGAAACAGTCTCAACTCGATAAATTGTTGTGGGGATGTCCAAGTCGCGATAACTTCGATCTTCGTGAGATCCATCTACATATTGGCCTCATATACAATGTAACCCAAAAAAAGGACAGATCTTGGGTGTCAAAAAGTGGCACTTCATCAAGGGGGCATATAGCTTTTCCGCTCATAGAACCTCAAATACTAGTCCCAAATGTTGCAAGTGTTTCTCCTTCAAACGGTTGTAGACGAGGATGATGTTGAAGTAAATAAGCGTGAACTTCCTGCTGTAGCCCAGAATAATTAGTTCATCAGCCACATGAATGTGTTACGAGCATTATACGGACAAAAAGGCAGGACTGTCCACTCGGAAGCCCATCACCGATCTTGCAGGTTGTCTTCCACTCATCTCTTAGCCTCATTATGAACTGGAGATATCCAATGCAAAGATCGATATTAGAAAAAATATAAGCCCCACTCAATTGATCCAAATAGATCGTCAAGGCGCGGTATGAGAAATGTGTACTTCATGGTGATTATGTTAATAGCTTGACTATCAATGCACATCCTCCACAACTCATACTTTTTAGGCAACATTAACACAAGAAAACCACGCAGGCTGGTGCTCTCTCTCTCAAATCTCCTTGCGATGAGATCAAGTATCTGTCGTTGCAACTTCTCATACTCTGCTAGTCTCAGTCTATAGGCAAACCTACTTTGTAACACTGATCCTCAAAAAAGATTAATGGCATGATGAATATCCTCTAGTCGAACGTCGGTCATCATAGCCCAGAATTCGACTAGCATTGGCTAGATTATTTATGTTTTCTTTGACTATTCTCAGTACCTTCTCTATGATGTGCATATATTGTGCTACAGAATCCTTAATGGGCAAGAGAATGATGTGCTTCCCTTCGTGAACGAATAAGCATTCTTGAACCAATTATGCTAAGTCTTGCGATCAAGCTACAACAGCCTTCTCAACAGAATGTGGTAGACATCCATCATGCAGTTGGTTTCCAATGAAAAACTTTACCAGATACTGCCAATCCACTCTATCTTGTTATCATTTTTCAACCAGGTCAAAGAATATGATTGGGCATGTTTTTGCATTAGCCAAGTTCAACTTCTTTACCATGATATTGAAGACCACATTCTCAAAGCTCCCTCTATCAAAAGTGAGACTGCACACCTTCCCTCTCACGGTACACCTAGTGCGGAAGGTGTCATGCCTCGACCACGAATGCTCTTTTTGGCGTTCAATCTACAGCACCCTCCTCACGATGAGCATCTCACCCAAAACTCTCTGGAGTGCTTATCTTTCTCTTTCAAATCACACTTCAACTTGAGTTGCATGAATATTGTCGTTCATTCCACCGGATAGCTTCTTCTGCTACACGTAGTGATGTTTCATGTAATGTCGCCGCATCGCCTTTTTCATCTTCTCCCATGAAGTGATTTTGTTTCATCCTTCTCTTTGTCTCTCCCTCTTCAAGTTATCCAACTATAAAGAGGCATTTTCATCAGCTTATTGGCGGCGAGCTTCCCCCTTTGTAATTGGGCAATTTCTTATATTAAAAGATCCGCTCAACAGTCTGCATCCACTTGAGCAAATAATTTGAATTCATCCTCCTGTCAATGTCTGTATGTCCACCATAACTCCTAAACTTTTGTGCCTTCTAGCATGCAGTTCCTATCTCGGCCTCCTCTGATAGTGGATTTTGAAATGCTCGAGTTGATTTTCCTCTTCATTGAATTCATCCCTACAAAAGGAGTTCAATTGTACTTCCTGCTCTCCTCCACAGATCTCATTATTATGGTTGACGGTGACCTCACCCATGATCATCTAAGTGAAGTATTTGTTGTATGTTGCCCACGGTAAAGTCCTTATCAGGTTCTGACATTTTCCTTCTCGATGGCATGGTTAGAGTTTAGTGGTGGATAGGTGGAAGGAGGTGTGCAGGGTGTGGATTTATTTTTTTTTTTTTTTTGGAGAGGGGAAGGGGGAGATAGACTTGTGAATGGAGAATACTAGAAACTCTAGGATATGACTATGATAAAACGAGCTTTAATGCCGAAGTTAGCCCAAATAATAACAAAATAATTATATTATTAAGGAAAATCACATAGGGAATTACAAATAATTAATTGAAATGGGAAACAACAAGGACAAGAACAAGACAATCGTAATGAGAATGGTATCGCAATGTGGTGACTGGTGGAGGGTGATTGTAGTTTGGCGGTATGAAGAGGTGAAGTATGGGGGAAGCAGCATGGTTGGTGGATTGTTGCGGTGGGCTGAAGGGTGAAGCAGGTGGCTATGGATAGGGGCCAGTGAAGATCAAGACTGCGGTAGTGAGGTGGTGGTTGATCAGAGGGGAATGTCGACTGATTGTCAAGTGCAGGTACGGGATGGGGAGGCCACCGATAGGACAGCAGCGGAGTCTTGGAAGCAAGCTTGTCTGGAGCGGGAAAGAAGGTTGGGGGCCAACAAAAGGAAAGAAAAGGAGACGACCGCGGGTAACAGGAAAGAAGTTATGAAGGATGAGTGTGAGGATGATAAGGAAGAAAGAAACACATCGTTGGAGAACGAGTTACAGTTAAAGCCCCTTCTCATCACCAGATACAGCCCTCGAAGGGAACATGAGACGTTGAAGCTCTCGATAGAAGGAACAAGAAAAATTAAACTCGAAGACAAACGACGATACATAAATAGCGAAGCAAGGCGTCTTTTTCGGAACTGGGAGGGTCGATTGACCGGTTCAGGTGTTCGAGAGGTATGTGATTGTTATGTACCACGTTACACCTAGGAGACATACACTAACACTTTCTTTATAACTTTCCATAGCACATATATTTCAATAGTGGTGAAAAGAAAAATTGACACATAATGGAGATTCAAATGGTAAAACATTTAAATACAAGAATTAATGAATGCTCCTCTCATAATAAACAATATCATTCACATAAACGATAAGCATATCTAGATGATGAATGACTTACATTCTTGTGGTGGTAGCACTCGAATCGTCGTCCTTAACTCATGAATTGCAAATGGAGGAGGAGCTGATGTTGGGCAGCAGTATCCAGTGTGCATGAGAACTAGCATACAAGACAAGGAGATCATCATACATATAAATGAAGTGCAACAGAAAAAAAATTATTTCAGCTCGACTAAGAGAGCACCTGCAACAAGATCTGAATCATTTGTATATACATCCGTTCCCCAAAGTTGTGCACCTCTGACCTGGAGTTATTGGACAATAATAACACCCTCAATAGGAACATTTGCAACAAATTAACATAATGCAAGCATACTCCAAAATTCTATTTCAGTTAACTCTGTGAACACTGTCTGAAACGACTCATTACTTACAATTAATAGATTAAACTATGTTTACATCATGAACAGAAAATTCCTCTAAAACTAAATATGGACTGAGAACAAAAATTAATATAATGATCCAGTGTGCATATTGTACAATGCAGAAACGTAATTTCTTATTTTAATGAGCTAGGATAATTTGCATTACTAAAACAAGGTGGAGACCTTACCATAATGGATGTAAAGAATGGGCTTAAAGTATACTGTTACCCAAACCTTGGGACTATAGTACAGTTCTTGATAAATAAGGAGTTAAGATATGCTAACGAACCAGGAAAAAGTATAATGATGGGCAAAAGAGCTCAATCAAAACATTCTCTGCAGCATTGGAGACCAATACAATGTTCTCCACTATGAGTAGAGCCTTGACAGGACGTTCTCCATTATGAGTAGAGCCTTGACAGGAAAGAGCGTACTGTATCATCCACGCCCACTTGAGTCTTATAAATTTGACGAAACCAAGATATCTTGAGTATTCACAAGTTATGAGTGGAACCACTTCAAGTATAACTTGTCATTTTACATTTGCCCGACTGTTTTCCAGACGGACAGCTGCAAGACTACTGTTCCTGCGTCCGAATTGCTGTCCAACAGCAATTTTTCACCATTTCTCAACTACCGTTGTCATTCCCACTTACATTCCTCATCTCACAACCATCCTAACCCATTTACTAGCCATTCCACTCCGACTAGTTGCCATAGTTCGGTGTTATCTGATATCAGAATTGGGCAAACTCTAAATTTTTAGGGATTTTTCTTCTTTGCTCCTAAACAAAAAAGTACGAATAACCTAAAGCAATACCCCCACTAAAAATTATCTCATCATTCACGTAACCCTAGTTATCACCCTAACCCTAACCCTAAACCATCATTCCTTTTCAGCCAAAATTTAAGCGAAAGAAGGAGACGCCAAGCAGCCAAAGAGAAACGCTCAATGAGATGTTCGAGAGCTTACTATGGAAGATATATTGTGGAAAATCCTCTAATTACAAAAATGGCTTGTTGATTGTAAAATGATGCAACATAAGGAAGTCACCCACGGCAGGAACGATGAACACCCAAATGGAGGAGAGGAGGTAAACCCTTTTCATCAAGAAACATCAAGTGACGAAAAAGTGTTGCCAAGTCAGTTTTGAATTGAGTATAGGAGAGAATGTGACTTTGGAGTAAAGATAGAATAATCAGATTTTGACATTCACATGAATCTGCACGAGTACGTTGAGTGTCTCCAAATAATGGAATAGATCTTTGAGTGCTAGAGTGTTCCGCCTGCAAAGGCGTAAGGCTAGCCACCACTAAGTTAAATAAAAGTATGTTTATATGATAGAAAAATTTGAAACGCCTGCGTCATCTTAAAGAAAAAAAGTAAATAAGTACATGAACCAAGATGAAAAATGAGAAGCAATGCAAAGCCATGACAGAGGTTCAAGACACTTCACCACTTACACCCAAAAAGTCTCTTAGTAGAGGAGTACATTGTTAAATTTGAACAGTTTATGTTGAAATATGAACTGATGGAGCCAAAAAAAAATATTATAGCCCAATATTTTGGCGAGTTAAGATGTCCATTGGCAACGTGGTGTAGCTACAACACTATTAGACGTAATACGATGTTCAGACCTTAATCTTGAAGATGGAAAGATGGCACAGTAATTCAAGTCCACACCACTCATCAATCAAGGATCAATTATTGGGTGGAGCGATAGGAGCACACTGTCAATAGTACCCCAAACTCGCTCCTTGTAACAAAAAACCAATACAAGAGAAAATGATGATTTATCAGATCAACCTTCCCAAAACATTGCCCATCTAGAAGTGCTTCAAATGTCATGAGTATATGCACATTGCATCCAACCGTCTAAATAGAAGAGTGATTTCTCTTATTAAGCAGAGAGAAGAGGAGACAAAAATGAAGACCCAAGAGAGATGCACAACTACACAAAGAAGAAGGTGAAATGCTACTCGTTCGACGAGTTCTCCTGATTCAACCTAAGTGGAATCAACATTGGTTGAAGCATAACGTCTTCTATACCCGTTGTAATATGAAAGAAATAAGTATGCAATTTTATTATAGATGGATTTATTTGTGAAAATGTGGTATCTATAACAATAGTGGATAAGTTAGGCCTTACCAACAAGAAATATTCTCATCGATATTCCCTAACTTAGTTGAAGAAAGGAAGAAACTAGGTGCCTGGTAGAATTTTCAATCCAATAATGCTACAAGCCGGATTTTGGTATAATGTTATGTCTATCAAATTTTAAAAAGGCGAAACTGGGAACCGAAGCATTTTCTCTTAGCGAGACCTAAAATTACAAGCATATGGTGACTCAATAGTACACCATGAAGGAAAAGGATTCATGTAGACGGCCGCAATTAGTGGGATAAAGGCTTGTTGTTTTTGTTGTTTTTGTTGTTGTTGTTGAGATGAGGTGTAAGACTCATGGCAGATCAAGGCTTAAGCCTCAAAAAAAGAAGAAACCTCAAAAAATTAAAAAATTTCATAAACATGGCATAAACCATTAATACATTAATTTAGTTTGTTATTATAAATACATAAACAACAAATTATAATCTCAAAAATTGATATAAAATAAAAGTTTGAAATATAAATCTAACATGCACTTAACATTTAACTATTCTATAAGGTTCGAGGTCCTTAGTAACCTCATCATTACTTCATTATTTTCAAAAAAATTATCATATTTATTTATAATTAAAGTTAGTCTTATTAGGAACTTTAAACCATTTTCATTCACTACAATTTTTTCTAATTATTAATTAATTTGAAATCCAACATAATTTATAATAAACAAATAAATTAATAACAAGATCTTGTAATCAAATTTAAATTATTTTTTGAACATTTTAGGGATTATATCAGATAAATAAAATAAAATGAATATATTGTTATTATTATTATTATTATTATTATTATTATTATTATTATTATTATTGGTGATGTCTAAAACTCCTCGAGCATTATTCCTCAAGTCGTAAGCCTTGGATGAAGAAGGCATAAGCCCCATTGGTGACAGTGAGGCTTAAACCTTGAAGTTTTCTTGTGCGCCTCAATTTGAAATGCGCCTCAAGATGTAAGCCTTTAACATTTTTTTAAACAATGATGCCTATGAATACGTCAAATTTTTTTGGACCAACCATGATAGTAGGAGTATACTTCATGATAGTCAAAAAAATACCTACTTTTTTCTCAATGCGATAAGCATAATGTACTCCTATCATTCAATGGATCAATAATAATGAATACTCAGACAGAGACATGATTTTGCATCCAACGCCACATTTCTACAAGCTATAAGAGAAGCAATAGTAAAGTGGCCTCAGAGATGTCGATACCTAAGGCAGTGCGACCCTTACTAGAGAAGTTTAATGATGTTTAAGTAATAGTTTTCCACCTAGATTGTCACCCCTACAAGAGATTCAGATGCTATTGAACTTATCATATGATCAGTGCTCCCCAACCGACTAGCCTACTAGGTGTGATCAGCATTGTATGAATTACAGAAGCAGGTTAAGGATTTGATGGCCCTAGGACTAGTTCGCAAGAGCACCTACTCATGTGCTGAGTCAAGTTTGATTGTGCCCAAAAAGGATGGATTGTTACACGTGTATAGACAGTAAGGCAAAAAATAAGATTGCAATCAAATATCGATTGTGTGTTTTGATATTAGAAGATTTGCTTGATCAATTACATAGACCCGATATTTTCTCCCAAATTGATTTGCACAATAGTTAACAACATATCATAATGAGAAAACATAATGGGTGGAAGACAACCTTCAAGACAAGAGATGGACTGTATGACTGAACAATCATGCACTTTGCCCTGTCCAATGCACCGAGCACTTTCATACAGCTAATGAATCAGATCTTCTGAGCCTTCATTGAAACATTTGTGGATGTATATTTAGATAATATTGTCACGTATAGTCATTCATAGGAGAATTTGCAGCATTTGCAATATGTGATTGTTGTTCTCCAAACAATGTAACTATATAGCTACCCAAAAAAATTTACCTTTTTTACACCGTAGCCATGCTATCGGTCTCTTTTCAAGCAGGATAGCCATCGGCATCCTTTTTCCTCCATTCTAGGGCATATACAAAGACGGGTGGTGGTCTGGCTGTAGCTAGTCTGAGGTGATATTCTTCCAAGGGCTCAAATGGTGCTCCGGCTATCGGTCTTTCCCAATTGAGTATTTATAATCGACATTCCCCTCCCCGCACCATTCCTTCGCAATCACCGCAGTTGACCGCACTGTGAACCCCACCGCAAAACTTCACTTTGTTGCTCCCCCCCCCCCAC
>NW_018228798.1:238462-272938 GCF_001263595.1 Phalaenopsis equestris
CGCGGCCAGCTCAAACAAAAAACCACCACCACAATTCCCCTGCACTTTCCTACTACTGACATCCATTTACCACATCCAACCTCTATGTCGTCACCACCTTTCAGCCACCTTCTTTACACCTCTCCATCACTGACTCTTCCTCCAGCTCGACCACCCTCAATTACCCCACAACTCGCCTCCCTTCCATCCATCCCATTATAGCCACCTACCACTACTTCCGGACAACTTAGATAACCTCCACCACCCACGGATCAAACCCTAGTGTGAGTTTGTATTGTTATTATTATCATTTTAGTGTGTTTGATTGCAACAGCCTATTTTACTTTTCAGTAGTAGTAATTGTGTTCCTATTGTTGTTTGGGTTAACTCTGGTATCACTATTCCTCTATAACAAATAATGCATTCCTCGAAGTTCACTCAGGAAGAGCATTTCATAAGAATGTCACAATAAGAGGATGATGGGATATTTTGACAAAGACAAGGCTCTCTCTTATACTAAAATAGAATTTCTACTAACCCAGAGTGGCACGAAATGTAGAGAGAAATGTTAAACAATGTAGGGTATGGCATTTGGTAGGTCTTCTCTTCTCATTTCAAAGACGCCCTGATTGGACTTGAGTATGAATTTTGTGGTGAGCTTACCTAGACACAGTGAAGTAGGAATTAGGGTTTTTTTAATGAGGAGACTATTTATATGTTGTAGTTCCTATTTTTGAGAATTTTTTATTGGTTTAAGCTATTAGGAGAATAGTTTCCAAGTTTTCTTAAAGTAGTAAATATGTATCTTGAAGAGAACAGGCGAATGAACCTCCTCATTCGGACTTCACTATTTCGCCATTCTCCCAGCCGTTACCAGACGACTGCCAAACTGTTGTTGCAGCATTCGATCGACTATCCAACAGCAGTTTATCGTCGTTCCCCACCATCGGTGTTCACGCTTCCATTTCTTTTTCGACAATGTCCAAACCCATTTCCTAACCTTCCCACACCAACCAGTTGCCCTAGTTTCGTGTCACCTTCATAGTAAAACTACAACCCAAAGAAATGGCATCTTTCTACATCAGAAAATATTCTTCCAATTAGAGTAACAAATTAACCACTAAGCAATTTTGAAATAGTTAAAGAGCATTCCATTCCAACTTTAAAGAAGCAAATGACCAAACTAAGACAAACCTAAAAAATCACTTACCTGGCGATTGGTAGAAGTAACATATTCCACAGGTATTCTAATTTCAAGGGTAGGATAGTTTTGGGAGGCTTCAGCAGTTTTACCATCCTGAGATGCCTCAAATTCTCTCCAAGTTCTTAAAATTTCTTGCATGCATTCACCAGCTTTATAAACAACCGTGGACGCATCCGGCTTACCTGATCCATAATGAAAGACTAAATAAATAAATAGCAAAGAAAGCTATAAGATACCTAGAAAATATCCTCAATTAAAAATATCTGCTTAAAAAAGTAAAATCACAATTAAACAATCCAAAATAGCATAGAACCAAAACAGGGTTTATCAACAATTATTTAAGATAAACAAACATAATCCAGTTTTAAGTACAGAAAGCACTTCATAACCTGGTTCTGATTGAATAAAAATACCAATCGGATGCTAAATATTAATTTGATCAAAACAGAACACCATGAGGTTCCAAAGACCAAAGCACTCTTAGATCAACCTGCGATCTGAACAGCTTAGACAAAACGCATAGTGCAAGAAATAAAATAAGAATGTGAGGATATGCCATTACTAAAGTGAACTCGAGTTAGCCTTATTGCCATTATGATAAAGCTTCCAAGTGCAAAAGAACGTTTTTGTTCATTTTCTATTCAGACCATCTAACCTATAATGCAGGAAACCAAGCATATCCATCACATAAAACAGCAAGTTCACTAATGTCTTGAAAAGTTTGCACCAGGATAAATTGAGCGAAATTCAGAAATTTCCCTCAAAAGTGTACACCATAGTGTCACGGACAAATTTGTCTCAAATCACCCGTGCGGCTTTAGCATTCTTTCTTGGCACTAAATCAGTTTAACCATCACAACGCTTGGGCTTGTAACACAAAACACTCTAGGAAGAAAAGCAGGAAGAAGTATTGAAGAAAGAAACACTTCACTAAGAAAGAGTGATTAGAACGCTTGAATGCTTAGGAACCTTGGATGGTACTCAGATGCATACATTGTTATTTGCACATACATGCTTCTAGAACTTTCCAAAATATTCTAAAGTTCTCTTGATGCTTGCTTCTTTCAGCATATTCCTGGAATTATGTGAAAATTTCTAGAATTCTTTGGAATAGACTCCTTTCAAGTTTTTTTTTTTCTAGAATATCATGTAATCTTCTAGAGTCCCTTGGATTGCTCTCTACATTTTGGCCTTCTCTAGAATCTTCCATTCTCATGTTTAGCTTAGCTTGCCAATTATTCTTGAAGATGGGGGAGTGTGACAATAGGCTACAATATCTCAATTGCTAAGCATGTTACTTCTAACACAGGTAAAAAATGTCCTACATTTTTAAAGATTAAAATCAGATAAAATATCACATAGCTAACACCATATGAATGGGCACCTAATATCTGTGTACCTCAAAATATCAACTATGGACAACAGTAGTTATGAAAAATCCTGCTCAAGGACATTGGAAACGCACTTCAAATTTTAATTTATACAAATTCAAAAGGAAGGAAATCTTCAACTTAACAGAAACAAAAGAGATAATTAGTTAGTTATAGAACTGCTTATTTTAGAAGCCATAAGCTGACCAATTCAAATTCAATCCTGTCCACATATATATAATTAGAATCCTTACCTATACTACAATAGGCCATAAAAAACGCTTCTCGCAATCAGTTTTGAATAGAATGTTGGAGAATCACCATCCAATCTTCACAAAATAGATTGCAGCTTTAAAGAAAGAACAGGTCTGAAGGGAAAAAATTTAGCTCAAGCCATTTAATGCCTTGATTCAAAATATTTTAAATTAGTCTGTTTTCTAGAAAACTATCCTGAAAAAAACGCTCATAGAGGAACTCAAAGCATTGGATTTATCATCATACAGAGAGAGGGCAACCAGGCATAATTACAGAGAAAGAATACATAATTTCAAATCTAAATAAAGCAGAATATTTTAAGTCAAAGATATTAACACAAATCATGCAACTAAATGATATAAATGGTGATATAGTATCTCGGATCTATTGTTCAAAGTGATGGTGATATAGATGGGGATGTTATTAGTAAAATTCAAGTTGGTTGGTAAGAAGTGGAGGAATGCTTAAGTGGAGGAATGCTTCGGGCCTATTGTGTGATAGAAGTGTACTGCTTAAACTAAAAGAAACATTTTATAAGATGGTGGTCGGACCTACATTGCTCTATGGCGCTGAATATTGGTCATTAAAAGAGAAGCATAAAACTAAGTTAAGTGTTGCCGAGATGAGAATGTTTAGGTGGATGAGTGGCTTTACACTTAGAGACAAATTGTGAAATGAATATATTCTTGATAGGGTTGGTGCAGCTCCAATGGCTGACAAAATTAGAGAGAGTCCTCTTAGATGGTTTGGTCACATTAAACATCAACCATCTCATTATCCGATTAGGAGAGTAGATGTTTTAGATTCGACTTGTGAGGTAAACCAAGAAAGACTTGGGCATATTGTATAAAAAATGATCTTAATTTATTAGAATTAAATGAAAATATGACACTCAATAGGACGCAATGGAGAAAAAAAATTCATGTACCCGACCCCACTTAGTGGGATAAAGGTTTGTTGTTGTTGTTGTTGTTGTTGTTGGTAGGGTTTAGGTTAAATCCTGCTTAATGATGCTTAATTTCCTGCTATCAAACAACCCCTAAATGAGGGATTAGGGCAAAAAAGAAGAGAAACAAGATTTAAGTTCATGTAGGTTTTAAAGTTGTCATTTTCGGTTGTTTTGTAGGATTTAAGCTATATCATGCTTAAATGTAATACAAATAATTCTACTAAACAACCCCTCCATGAGGGATGTAGGGCAAAATGAAGGAGAAACGAGATTTATGATATTGTAGGATTTATAGCTTATAATCGATAAATTAGAAGCTGCAATCTGATTTGTAAAAGCTAAATAGTCCATTGAATTTTTAGCTCCTTTAAATAGTTGTTCCCTTTTCATAAACAGATCAAATAAAAATTAAGTTCAAGCATTAAAAAATTTAAACAAATCAAGCTTGAACAATATATGAAAGTACAACACAATCTCAAGCCGAACATGAACAGCATATATTTCCAAGCAATGTTCGAACTATGATATAATCAACTAGATTCGGCTAGTTTACAGCCCCCTGATTGTGGTAAAAATCACTCTCTGAAAAGCTCCACAAAATCCTCCCAACATCATAAACTTGTCATGCATCGATCTTCGATCAAATAGAGATACAAACTATTCATTGAAACCCTCCAAAAAATCCTCCCAATTTATCATGTTTGGTATGTCCCCTACCCTATCCAAATATTGCCCACACCACCACCTTTCATCTTTTTCATCCAGTATAAAGGTAGCTAACAATACTCTTCATTCATCTGGACTTGTCATGCTATATAATATTTTCTCAATTCGCATTAATTAATTCTCCGCTTCAATCGGATATTCAGTTCAAATCTTGAAATATGTTCAAATACTTATCCACAATAATTGTATCACTTCTATTAAACTATCATCTGAACTCTTGAATCAACTGTGTCAACGGCGCCATCATTTGGGTCAGAGTATCCGTGTTCACAGCGATAACAGGCTACACTTCTTCATATTCTGTCGCCTCACCTTCTTCTATAATCATAGATGCATCCATTTGCTTGACTTAAAATAATTACTTAATTATAGTTAATCATTATTTTTTTATTATTAATTTTCTTTACTAATTTGTATAATTATCATATCTTTCATACATATTACATTAATTAATCTTAAACTATCTTTAATACTACTTTTATTATGACTCGACTCAGAGCTTGGAATTTCCTAAGGCAGTGACCGAAGGTCGAACAATGAAAAATAAGATTTTTTTTTCTATAACTAATACTTCCCAAAAGAAATAAAAGTGCCACTACTAAAAACAAAATAGTTGATGCAGTTAAATCTATCATATTTCAAAATATGCATGTTGATATAGAAATTCTCTTCTCTATTACTCATCATTACACAAAATCTTAAATGTTAAAAGTTAAATGTAAAACACAATGAGATAACTAAAGCAGTAAATACACATACTCATAAACTATAGTAACACAGTAAAAAAGAAAATAATACACATGTTACTTAAGCCTTAAATAAATTAATTAAACAATATTTGACATTTTATAATTATAAAAATGTTCGATCAAGATATTTCAAAATTTTTATTATGGCATATTATATTGTTTTCATATCTATATTATTTTTATATCCAACTGTCACAGGAGTACTATCTAAATATGTACCAATTAAGATACTTCAATATAAATAAATTTTGTCATTTACGTGTACGGGTACATTGATGTTCCCTTGCTTGTACCTGAAAGAAATAAACTTCATCGTTCAGCATGAACAAGCAAACATGCAATAACAATCACTATCTAATAATGACCATTTAATTTTCATTTGTATAGCAATCAATATATTTGTATAATATTCAATATTTATGATAATTTAATAATATTGAGTACACATGTCATTCTTACAATATGATAAAAAATTTAATAAAACCAACAGATCATAAATATGCAGTGATATCAATATAACTAGTAACAGTAATTGTAAATGCATTTCATCCAAATAGAACAAAATTATTATCATATCATAAAAACGTAAGTATTGACCTTAATGTTATATGACTTTTTTTAAATTTTCAATCCTTTACTTTGACTTCATCTTTATTAATTTGATACCTAAAAAAAATATTTACAATAATTAATTTGATGATTAATTGGTCATTGTATGCTTATATCAATGTTTAATTCTTTGATTTAATGTATAGTAATCATCTCAAATCCTAAAATCCCAATTTCTAATCATTTGCCTATTTATATTTCATTTTATTAATGATTCTAATAATTTTTAATTTAAAATTGACACATTATCTAATTTACTAATTATTATTTTATTGATTAAAAATCAATATAAAAGAAATTACCTTTGAGCCTGAAGGAAAACAAATGTTAGTGATAAAGGTGTCGATGCACTAAACTTCTCGTCTTTGACTTGATCGAACGCAGCACCTCGTAATTGCCTTCTTTCTAAAAACAATAAATTTAGCTGCAGTAACACAACAAGCTCACAATTGGGTTTAGCTTGCATCTGAGCATGAAGCATGCTCAATCTCCCAACTCCAGTGAAAATGACACAACGGTCTCCTCGAATGCGGAAGCTATTCACCACCTTCTCCTGCTAGACAGCGCCTCCTCTATCTCCAAAGCAAGGCCCTTCCTTTTGGTACCGCACCGAACGGCTAGGGCTAACACGGTTCACTCCTACTAGCGTACCTCGCACATAATTCTTCATCTGTGTCGATCTCCCTTCTTCCAAAGCACACGCGTTCTGCTAGGGTACGTTGTCTCCTTTCTTCCTCCCTGCTCCAAGTCTTTATGCCCCTCCAGTTCAAATGAGATTCCCATCTCTTAAGAAGAAACTGTTTAGGCAACGATTGATACGAATCGACATAGATTTAAACTCTTTTATTTTATTATGTATATATATGTATGTATATATGTAGATATATTTGTATATATCTATATATATATAATATATATGTATATGTGTGTGTGTGTGTGTTAAGGCAAAAGACTTTATCATAATGAAAAAATTTACAAGACAGAAAGGGGGAAAAAATATAAGGAAGTTTAAGCAAATCCTCCTTATGCAAAAAAATAGGAGGCACTCTATCCAGAAAACTAGTTGCGTGGAAGCAGCATACTTAGCCAGCCAATGAACTGGCTTATTCCCTTCTCTTGGTATGTAGGACCACTGAATGTTTAAGCCTTAAATCAAAGAAGCAACTTGCTTTGGTTGAAGGTAGATGTAAGAGAGCTGCAACACTTCCAAAGGGTCAAGGAATCCATCTCCAAAATAAGGTATACAAATGTATATCTCTTACAATCTAAATGGAAGAAAATTTTTTAATAGTCTTAAAAGAAGAAAACACTGCTTCTTCTTTAGAAAACTTATTATTGTATATTCAACTATATGACATAAAAAACAAGTCTCACAATCAATCCTAAATAGAATGTCGGAGAATGCCCATCCACAACAACAACAACAACAACAACAAAGCCTTAATCCCACTACGTGGGGTCGGCTACATGACTCCTTTTTCTCCATTGCGTCCTATTTAGTGTCATATTTTCATTTAGTTCTAGTAAATTAAGATCATTTTTAATACAATAAGCCCAAGTCTTCCTAGGTCTACCTCTGCCTTTCTTAACACAAGTAGAAACTAAAACATCTACTCTCCTAATCGAATCATCAGAATGCACATCCAATCACTAAAAAATAGATTAAGGATCTGTTTGGGGCAGCTGCTGCGTAGCAACTGTGGCAGAAAGTTGACGCGCAGAAGTTGAGTGTTTGTTTGTTTTTTGCAGTTTTAAAACAATCGTACTGCAGTAATATCTGAGTATATAACTTTTATGTCCCTGTACTATAGTGTTATTTATATCAAAACAAATTATGCTAGCATATTTCATTCTTGAAAGCAAATATCCAGTTTGAATGTTACAAAATGAAAACAGGCACATCCCTAAGCAATAACACAACAATCATAATTTAAAAAAATACTACTAAAATAATAATTAATAATATGATAATATCATTTTTAAAATGCAATCTGTTGATGTCACGAGATAATTCAACCTCCAACGAAACTCTCTATGTCTAATCACTATCAGCAGAGGAATCTTCAAACCGATCTGCCCATTTAAAGAAGTCAGTTTCCTATTCTTCTCCTTAGACACCTATAAAACTCTCTCATAGCTATATGGCTGTCGCGAAGTAAATAACATTGTAGTCCATAGTAACACTACAATGTTCTGAAAGTACTGAAAATTCTCGAGCTCATTTTTTCTGAAGGTTTAACACCACAAAGCACAAACTCTTAGATACAACACTAGTAATAAAAAATATTAGAAGTAATCAATTCTAGTTTTATGAAACTGTGAGGTCTCAAAAAAACAGAGTATAAACCAACGAATCTATCACGACAATGAGACAACAAACCTTAATAAAAAAAAAATTCTTGATTATCTTCAAACCATGAAATACCTAATTCGCACATTGTTGACATATGCATATCACCAAAAACTCCATCCAGAAGTACCTCAAAAGCCATAGCACTGAAAAAGAATAGGAATTTGGTTGTCTTCATTGAGATTTCACACTTGTCAAGAACCAATAGCAATATACAAGTCATCCATAAGAACCATAAGTTTGAATATCTTATCATAGACCTCCAAAACATAAAAAAAAACATGTAATAAAAATTTACACTACAATTACACCAACGATTGCCACACAGTCCATCCAAGTAGGAAAAATACATGCAAAAAACTGAAAACATTGAGATTAAAAATGTTCATCATTGCATAATTTATCAATACAATAAACAATAAATGTTTTCACAACACATTACAAATAAAGTAAGAAAATATAATCATTTCGTACACCCGACAACGATGATATTTGTAATTCGCTCCCTCACCTCCATTATCGCACTACACCTTCCCCATCACTGGGTGCAGCTCTCAAGCAAAACACTTTCAATCTGTTATAAAGACTGTCCGACAATACTCATATGCTTCAACAAGGACGTGAATAATCTTCATCAACTCTGTTGAAGTCAATGTCACAGCTCGAGGGACGCTACCATATATAGTTGTTTAGAGTCATCGTAGCAACCACAATTCGCACTTGCTTGAGAAATGAATATGTGGGCATATCCCACAGAATGACTTATTTTCTTTCCAAACTTCAAATGTTCTTTCAATGACACCACGTAGAAATGAGTGTCACTCATTAAACATCTTTTTCCTACCCCAAGAATCATTGCTAGCTCTTTGAAAATCAGGAAGCGGTATTTAATATATGGAAATGGCTTTAAAACCCTCTTTGTAAGTGGTATCTTGCATCAACCAAATAATATTTATCTGACATGAATACAATAATTAATATTATAGTGAAAGCACTATATGATTAGTTGAGACTCGAGCAAACCTGAGGGTGAATGAGGAAAATTATATTTTTGAGTTATTACGATAAATTTGAATATGCAACTATTGTGTGCACTGCATTCTCAACCAACCATAACAAAAGTGAAGCACATATTGAATTCACATACAGGCATGACATTTTATGTTGATCTGCATCACCCGATGAATACACTTTTTTCATTATTCAAAACACATGTGTTCCATCAATCGCTCCAATACAAATCTAAGGAATTTAACAAGGATATCTAAATTATTGTATTCATTTGAATTCTGAAAATAATGAATAAATAAAATTACCTTAAAATATGGCATATATTGAGTCAAGTGAAACCTCTATGGAAATCCTATGGAATGTTGGGTTATCTGGTTTAATAATTTCTGATGAAAAACTGACTAGAGGATTCAATCAAATTGAAAAATAATGCACTTATTTTCTTGAATTCTACATATCCCTGCATGCCACCAGCCCTCATGTAACCCTGTGGTCACCAATCCAAAATGAACCAAAAACCGCAAGCCTAAAAAAGAGAAATGTACTTCATATATGAATCAGAAACCGCAAATAGCAAAGAGCCACTTGGACATAAATAAATTCCAAATTTCACTTAAAAAAGGATATGCAATCTGGTGTTTTTTCTCTCCCTATTTACAATTTCTCCAAAGAGCAAAGACCTAAACCGCAAAAAAGGCAATAACTACATTGAACCAAAAATCGCAAAGTTCAGAGACCCAAAATTGCAAATACCTTTATAATTCCCAATTTCTCAATAAAATTGATATGCAATCTAGCGTTCTCCCATCCCTATGTTCTCAATTTCTCTGTAGAGCAAAGTCGTAAACTGTAAAAAACCAAACCACACAAAGCAATCACAAAGCAAAGCCACTTCTCAGAAAACAGGATTGCAGTGGAAGAATCATAAAAACAATTTGTCTACAGAGCAAAGCCACAAACATCAACCACAAACCGCGAAGGGAAAATAACATAAGGGAGCAAAGAAGAAGGAAGGAAGATACCAGAGGACAGCACAAAAAAGGGAAAATGCTGACGATTCTCAACGGTTGTCTCATGGCGAGAGAAGAGGAACCGCTAGGGCAAATGCGAACGCGAGGAGGAGAAAGGGAAGCGGGGCAGAGAACGAACTGCTAGGGTAGACGCGAAAACGAGGGGCAACCAATCAAAAAACGGTGATCAAATGTGGGTGCAAGGTCGAGCCTGCGGCCGCGTTTTAAGAAAATTTTCCAATTAAGGGCCTGTTTGGGGCAGCTTATTTGTGCGGAAGACATTTTCAAAACGCCTTCGTACTGTTTCTTTTTCGGGTTTTAATAGCTTATCTCATAACCCCGTTTTGGGATCCTTAATAAACGCGGATGCGGAATCGACCCCGTGTTTCGCGTCTTTATTCAGCGTTCGGTAAAATTTCCTCTCTCCGCTGCCCTCACGAATCGCGATCGAGCCCTACGTAGCCGCTTTCTGCTTCTTCTCCAAGTAAAGGTTGCGTTCTTCGTTCGCCATAGAGCTTTTCCCTACCCACTCCTTGCTTCTTCAGCATTTCTTCTCTTCGAGATAAACTCATCTCCTTTTATTTTTTTCGTTTCTTCTGTTGCATTGCCCGCTCCTCCAATCGCTTCCTACTTCTTCGGCATTCTCTTCGTCAATAATATGAAAGTAATAATCTCGCTCCTCCCCTTCTTAGGCGGAGAGCTAGGGCAGAGCTCATTTTTTTTTTATTTTTGGCAACTTCATCTTCCTCTGATCTTTTTTTTTTTTTCTTCTGGTATGCCCACTCCGCCTCCTCTCCTCTACTCCTCTGCTCCTCCTCCACCATCTGTAGTCAATTTTTAAACCAACATAGACTTCTAAAGATTAATAGTAGAAACTGGTGCAAAAGGAAATCATGAACTGTCCACTACCCTTTTTATTCTTGATTTATGAACCCTTTCATACAAAAATCAACAGTAGAATGGGCATAACAGTAGAATGGGCATTAGAATGGGCATTGTTTTATGGAGGAGATTGGGAATTATGTGATATGTATGTGGGATAATGATGTGCTGATTTTATTTCTGATTGAGGCAGAGCAATGGTTTCTGTAGGTTAGCTCTTCCTACAGAAAAGTGTATAGATGAGATGCACTCCTTTACAGCAAATTTTACAAAAAAACTGCAAAGTTTATAAAAATTTTTTATATTTGTGCAACTGGAGGTCATAAATATTTTAAGGAAAATTTGCGCTTGTGAGTTTGGCATACCCATCAGTAGATATTACCTGCTTTAAAATTGAAATTACCGCAGCTTTAAATTTAGGCATATGAATTGTTTTAAATTTGGCAGCTGGAGTTGCTTTGCTGAAATTTGATTCGGTTCTTCTGTTTAGGGTTGTAATGGAAGGTTGTTCTGTTGGCATTACATATGTAATGGAAGGTAATTATGTTGGCATTACACATGAAATGCTTTAGACCTGTTTTGGACTTCAAAGTTTAATTGAGTTGGGCATTTTATGTTTTCTTTTCCACTACATTGCATTAATGCAGTTGACAACATTTACATACACACAACTCAACTCAGCAGTTTATCCAGAACAGGGGCAATAGTCATTTATCCAGATCAGTTATTTTCCAAACGCACCAATCAAACAGTCAGTCAGCTTATCTGGATCAGCTGCCTTTTCCACTACATTGCATTAATGCAGTTGACAGCATTTACATACACACAACTCAACTCAGCAGCTTATCCAGAACAGGGGCAATTGTCATTTATCCAGATCAGTTGTTTTCCAAACGCGCAAATCAAACAGTCAGTCAGCTTATCTGGATCAGCTGCTCATCAGCAGAATATCAGAATAAGTTGTTAATCAGTATAAGATGAATAAGCTATGGATGCCCCAAACAGATCCTAAGTCGCCACACCACACGAAACAAACATCTCATCTGGGGTTTTCCCACTACACAATAGCAATTAATGTAACACCCAAATTTCAAAAAACCAGGTAAAGTTCAGGCATAATTGAAAAGTACCTCAATATTTTTCATTTCTTGGAAATTGATCGAAATAATTTTATTAAATTCAACGCATGGAATCGATCAATTCTACATAAAGCACTATATGTAAATTATGAACGAATTGGGAAATATAAAATTTGAAAGTTATAAGTTTTAATATATTGAATAAATTTTAATTATGTTAATTAATCCTTCCCTTAATCTACTATTATTGTAGCCAACGGATCTCTCCATACCTTTTATTCGTTGGTTTTGGTCGCATAGAGCTCGAGAGCCTTAATTCCTCCTCTCCCTCACCCGATTCTACATGTCGCATCCTCCTGCAAGCAGAAGTTTCGTTCGGCCCCTGTAGCAAAGCTGCGACCTTTGCTACAGTGCAAGGGCGCGAACAGACGAGCCGAGCAGTGCATAGGGGTGTCACAACTCACGATATAGGGCTCCAGGGTAAATTCTGTAAGCATGAATCTCTTTCTCTTGCAATTCTAAGCATTCATTTCCTTCCTCTCACTTTTGCATTGAAGTTTCCCTCATTTTTTGTGTCTTTCATATTCCTGGAACTATCGAAAGCGTCGATTGTGTCGGAAGTGTTGTATCCAAAAAGGTTTTAACAAGAGTTTAGCAAAGGGAAAGTTAGTTGGAGTCGATAGGAAGAAGAATAGTCGGTTTCAAAAAGACAATTTACGCTGAACAGACCCTTTGAAGAATATTTCAAGCAAATAAATTATGTTTTAGGTTAAATCATGTTATGAACCTGAATTTTATGAAGTATTATGATGTCTACATTCCCTAGGTTGTTTTTACTAGGCGGCGAGCTCAAGACGAGCGTGTGGTCACTCGTCGTAGGGCTGCTTCGTCTGGTCAAGTGAAATAATTGTCCTAAACTAAGCAAAATACTCTTTTATATGTTTCATATGATTTCTAGTTTGACACTGATGCATTCAGGAATTCTGACATATTGTAAATGAATACCTGAAATTAAATAATAAATGCAAGTTAACTTTTATTATGCTACACGTGATTCTATATTATCTTATGATCCAAATGATTATGCATATGACACAAATTGCTTGCAGCATTCATTTTGTTACAATTCATCATTATGAGATATGAAATACCTTATTGTAAGAAGTATTATGAAATGTCTGATAAATAATACTACATAAATGACATATTGAATGTTAAGGGATAGATTATTACATGAGTGTGCAAGTACATTATGTAGAGATATATTTCCGACTCCTGATATTTATACGGGGAAGAACATATGAAAACTGTTTAAAAAAGCGGTGACAGAACGTTAAGGAACCGTGGCTATAGGGGGTTGTTATTATGTAAGGGAAAGTCCGACCTTTATCGATAGTCTATATAATATTTAGGGCAAGGTGATAGCCCATGAAAAATAGTTGAACCCTATACATTAAACAAGTAACAATATTGTGATATGACATCTATGAAATGAATGAACATGTTTATACTTAACATTATAGTTGATTTTTATACCACATGTATGTGCTCACTTTTTATATTTTATATTATGCTAACATGTTATGATGGTATGTAGATATATATAGTTTCACACAAGCATGCATGTTAATTTTTTCCATGTTAAAAATTTCATTTTAGCGCTGATTATTTCTCTGAGCATGTTGTTGCTCATTCTTCGTTGTTTTCTTTCAGGTAGGGGCAAAGAGCACTAGGCCAAGTAGTCAGGTGTGTCTTTGTACAACTTTTGCACATTTCTTTCCATGTTAAAAATTTCATTTTAGCCCTGATTATTTCTCTAAGCTCGCTGTTAGTCATTCTTCGTTGTTGCCTTTCAAATAGGGGCAAAGAGCACCAGGGCAAGTAGTCAGGTGTGCCTTTGTACAGCTTTTGCACATAAGTTTTCGAAGATTTGTACATAAGTTTTTATTAAGATTTTTATTGTTATGGATTTAGCAGCTCTGTATAGTTTTCATTTTTTAGATGATTTAATTTTCATGCTATCGAATATGTGATTGAAATATAATTTATCAAGTATGTCGCGGCGATCCAGTGAGACTAATTCATCATCTACTGTGCCCTAATTATAAAAGTCAAGACGAGTGTTGGTGAGAGTTAATCTGCCCAAATTATCAGCCTCTTGTTGGGGTGTGATAATTAAGCTGCACCATACACAGCCTAAAGCCTTAAAGAAAAAGCAGAATGAAGGGAAAAGAAACAAGCTCAAACCATGTTATGTATTGCTCCAAAATATTTTAAATTAGTGTCCAAAAAACAATTGACAAAATAATCCTACACAAAAAAGCTATCAAAAAACTCACAGTGAAACTCAAAGCATTGGAATTATCATCATACAGAGAGAAAAACCAGTAACGGAGAAGGCATACTTAATTTCAAATCTAGATAAAGCAAGATATTTTAGGGTCAATTATTTCTAACACAAATCATGGAACTAAATGTATATTGTTTCAAATTACACATATCAGATTTGAAATTTACAACACTATGCCTCAAAAAAAGGATAAATTCATTGCTAAAACAATTTAATGATAGCTCAAATCAAAGTAATTTATGATGAATTAAAATAAAAAATGATCCAAAGTACATAAGGCATTAACACCACAGTCAAAAATTTAATTTTAATGAAATTGCTCAATCAAGCTCATAAATCAAATCCGGGTTATGTAGAAAAAAGGTGGCCGAAGAAAATCATCAAATACAAAAAAAGAAAGTAGGACTTAAATCGATACCCAAAATTTGGCACTTGCCAAATCACTGTTTTTCAAAGGTAAGAATAGCCAACCAAGCATAGAAAATTTAAAGAAACCCGAGAATTTACCAAGCCAAAAGGATATGTCCTTAACATGCATTATAAACCTCATAATTGTGATAAAATACTAGGTCAGCTATTCCATTACAATAATCAACCCCAATTAACATAATCTAATGTTACTAATCTAGCAAAAACAGATGATAGAGCTAGGTATAAATATGAATTGACATATATTATCACAAAATAAAAGGTGAAAACAAAATGCAAAAAAGACATGGATAGCAATAGTGTCATGTGGTTAACATCATATAGGGCGTGTGGCCTCGTGCTCACATGTGATCAAGAACAGCGACCTTAAGTATAAACCATGGCTGCATGCAGGAGGTTGAGAGAGAGGGATCAGGATTCATTTCACGTAAATTTTTAAGTTCTGGGCATAAAAAAATTCAGCTTGACAATTTGTGTATTTTATATTTTGTCAAAATAGAGAACAAAATCAGTTCTCATAAATAAAATCATATGCATGATTATACAAGTGACAATATTTGTTTTTTCAACAAGTTTAGACTGTCAAATCTATCTAGGTTAGGAAAAAAAGGCAATAATGAATAATTTGGAAATTTTTTATTCATTAAGAAAAGTAAATCATAATTATTTCATTTCTAACAATGAAATCACAAATCACCATAAACCTGCGAGCAATGCCGATGCACAAGATATCTCAAAATACATCATCATTTTATCATCTACTATAACTTCAAGAATGAGAAATGTAAAACTTCATGGCAGCTTAAAATGTAAATTCACAAGACAATGATTAAATGCTCATCAAAAAATGTCAACTCAGACATATTAAAACTGTTAATGCCAAAACTTTCTAGAATTTATAATTTTTAAGCATATATCCTAATGTGCTAGATGATTGAGTTTCTCGTATTTAATTTCTTAGAGCTTATAGAGAAAATCTTTCTCAATTCAAATGCATCATTAATTTATCACTTAGCTTAAATCCGCATCTCTTATTCACATGAGCACTTAACTTAAAATTGGGAATAACTGATAGTCAATTTCCAACAAATATTGTTATGAATATATGAATCAAAACACTATTAAAAAACATATAGCTTCTTTCTAAAATAAATGATGGTAAAGAAAATTTAAGGTAGATAAATCACATAAATATGATATGCAGCCAAACTTGCTCAAATATAATTTGAGTTATGCAACATTACAATTGACCAGATGGTTGAGGTTCTAAGTTTAACGTTTCTTTTAAGCATTCAGCATTGATAAATTTCATGAAAAATTAATGCAACTTAACTCTCTCAGTAAGTTCCTATTTAGTAATTTGTAAATCAAAAAAATCAATAGCTAACAAAATTAAAATTAGTTTGATCATTCATCATAAAGATAGTAATAACAAATAATTCATCGTAAGAGTTGCATTTTTAAATTGCTCATTTGATTCAAAAACTAAAATGGACATAATTGGCCCATTGCTGTAATTTTAAATTATTTATTACATCTAGCATATCCTAAAAAAAAATTCATGAAGTGAAGTCTCATCAATAGAATCAAACTCAATCATACATATTGTGCCAAAGTGTACAATAGTCTTTATAGGGAGGTGATATTGAATTTCATTGGAGGTGTTAATAATAGGTGAGATAGCCCTAATAGAATTATTGTAAAATGCCTCAATGTCTAAACTTATATTAAAAATCTCATGCAGGGTATTTTGTGAAGAATTGTAACTACATTCATTCCTATATGCTTGACCAGAGGTAAACAATATTTAGCTACAAGATCTATAAACATCACATAATACTCACATACATTATAATCACAATGCTTATAACTCTCAAGGGAATGTTTGATTGAACAATTGGGAATTAAGTAAATGAAATAAGAGCTAGTTTTGTAAAGTATTAAACACAAAAAAAAATACAGACGGAAATTATTAAAAAACCTGATCTACAACTCCACCTCTTATGCCACATAAGACTAGCAACCTACCTCCCATGCACTGCCAACTTACAACACTACCCCGGCATAGCCCTTGATCAGCAAACCTGAATCCCACATTGCCATGGCCTATGATTTAGCCTCCCACTCCATCGCAGACCACAAATCACTACAATTTATTTTAAATATTTTATGAATAGATCTTTTAAGATAAGGGTTCCCAGCTACTTATTTTAAGAATAGGTTTTTTTCATTTGTTTCTTCTATTTTGAATAGATAGTTAGATGTTTATATTTTATTTGTTTAAATCATATGGAATTACACTGAACATTACACCAAATCAAATTTAAAATATAATAAATTCCCTGCAAGAACTTTGCATCTAAACAAACAAGACAAATCAACAGTACCAGATTTACTAAACATTGCGATGCATCACAGGTACATGAAGCAGATGAACCAACCATAAAGAAATTCATAAGGATTTTAACTAGAATTATTTATTTAAGTTTAAATGTTGTAATTTCGTTTAAGACTTTATTTATGTTTTCATATTATAAATTTATATAGAAATTTTTTTAAATTTAAATTTTATGTGAAGTTAAATTTTCAGAAAAATATAAGAAAATCAAGAGATAAGTAATTAATTGCATAATTAGCAATTAATAAAATAATTCTCATGTTTTTTTATAATTTTTAAGATATTAGAAACAATCCTCTCTCACCATTCCTCTTCCTTTCAAAATGAAGCCCGCCATGAATGAGCCTCTTTTAAAAAATACATATATTAACTTCAAGATTTTGTATGGGCTTATTTATTTGTCACTACGTTGAATAAAAGAGATGGTTGATTGCAAAAAAAAATTTCAATTTTCTTCGAAGACATGAAGGCATGGTGGGTGGCCCAAGAATGTGAAGAATTCATCACCTTCTACCACCTTATTGATTTGGTCAGTGATGAGTTTATTTATTCCTTGCACTTCTATTTTTTTTCTAGTTGTGAAACCTTTTTTTTTCCTGCACAATCCGTGATCTTTCATCCATCTACATCCCCATATTGTTTCACTCCAAATCTCCCACAAAATCCTCCATAAATCCACTTCAAAGTGGTCAGCCAAGATTATGCCGAATTTAACCAGGTATTAACCCTTTAGCTACTTTACCCCCTTAAATCCTTTGAAAATTTGCAAAAAGCTCCAGAATTAACATAAACATATTTTCTATCATTAACAAGAATTCCTAGTGTCATATTAGATTCCTGCATTACCAGGTCTACAATGAAATCTAGAAAAAAATAATCAAATCTCCACAGAAATTCTTGATTATTTATAGACTACATATTTACATCCCAACCTAAGATTTTAAAGTGGTTTCCCCCCAAGGTTACATATATATTTTCATAATAAAATGCCTAATGACAATCTAGGACCTGTTTTTTTAGCTGCACCTTGTACAGTGGACCCATAAGTTGGGTTTCCCACTTGATACCTTCACCCAACCCCTAATCCCTTGCTACCACATCATTCTTAACATTTTTTGCAACTTCTAAACCAAAATAAATTAGTATGAAAATCAATTTTTTAAAACATTCCATATAAGTTCATAATATGAAAACACAAACAAAGTCTTACACAAAATTTTAATGAAAAACTCGAATATATAATTCTAATTATAAATCCTCATCATTTTCCGTATGGTTGCTGCATTTATCTCATGTGATAGTGTTGCATCACATTGCATTCTCAAAAATATGCAAAACTGTGCACTTACAACCAACAGTAAATTGATCATGTAATTGGCCCCTACATTCATCGAACCAAAACATTACGCTTTAAGCTAATGTTTCATATAAGCTCGTGTGAATTAATAGAGCAAATACTTTGCCAAAAATATTGAGCATATCCCACTGTTGTTGATTTGGCACAACCACCTCTCTAAAATAGCATATCGTATCTTTCAATAAAGTCTTCTAATTAAAAATCCACTTTACACATATCGAATATAGCACCATACTTTTGAACCTCATGATTGTCATATTGTTTTGTGTGTAATCATAACTTGATTTTTTTTTTTTTAATAATAACTTTTAATATTTTATTGAATGAACAACATGAGGCAAAAATGAATTCTGACACCCATTTTATGCAAAATCTCTTAGCGTCAAAGATTTTAACACAACTAAATGAAATAATGTATGAATCCACATACGTCAACGTTGAAAATCACAATTCCATAAACCCACAAATATGAAATCCATGACACGTGATAAATTAATTATTTCCCAGATCAAAGAAATTTAGTGAGAAATTTAAAAGCATTTAAGAGCTCAGAATGCAAGTAGAATTACTAGAAGAATAAAAATTATAGTTGCAGCCAATTTGATTAAAATCAATCACTCAAATAATGAATATTAAAATAGGCAAAGAAAGATAGAACAAAATAAAAGATCATTAAACACAGATAACTCAAGCCTCAAAATGCTATGAGTATATGAATTTCCCAAGATATTAATATTTTCCCTTACATCGCACTCAAATGAACCAGAATCCAACCAAAGTACAAGATTAAATAGTGAGAATTTTTATTTAGCCAAAGGTTTGTACGTTATATGCCAATGATTGTTCCGAAACAAAAACCAATCACAATTCACATAATTTGAAGGTACTTATCTCGAAGTAAAAATAGAAGACAACATTAGAGATGGATAAGATTGCAAAGGTAAGTCCGCAAAACATATGAAAATGAGAAAGGCATGTGAATCATAACAGTTGCATGTATACAAATCAGAAGATTAACAATGTTGAAAGCTTGGACTGATATGAGATCAATAATAACAACCCTACGATGGTCATGAATGGCTCGCAAACCTCATGAGGCTAGGATCATGGGATCAGCATTTTATTATGTGCCATGAGAAATTCAATATAAAATTTGCTAGTATCTATAAAAATATATAAAACTTCATCCCTAAAGATAAATGATAAACTTCTAAAGTAGTATCGGTTCAAGTGACATTTCACCATCTTAAATTCCTTCTAAAAAATTGCGCCAGCAAGAAATAGTTGCCATTATTCCCAAAATTATAAGAACATTCAACTCTTAAGAAATATTAAAAGTAGCAATATGTGAAACCACTTAATGTAGAAGAACTATTGCTCATGCTACAATCATCTTATCACACAATACTAATTAACACGACTAATAAAAGTTCTTAAAAAAAGGTGTACCCAATGCATTTTTCTTTTTTTGCTGTTAAGGGTCTAGGGAAAGTGTACAACATTCTCTAAGTATTACAAAGAGGTTGTTCAATGATTAAGCCTGTAAATTTAATATCACAGTGAAGGCAAACAAAGCACTGCTCTGCCTAACCTCTAAATAAAGGTTTCTACCACGTATTTACGACAAATGCATTTCTAGGGGATCAAGCAATCTTCATAAACAAATCCAAACAACTTTATGAGTAAAAAGGAAATAAAATTTGTCTGTTCATTTTTTGTCAATTTGATCTCCAAAAAAAAAAGCATGAACAAATTTCCTTAAAAAAAAAAAGATGATTTTCATCAGTAAAAATGTTTCACTCATATCCAAATTGAAACAGCTGTTTGCATCATCAAGGTCCTCAAAAATGAAGCAAGTCATTTGACAGACTCACCTTGGGATCTGAAAAGAAAAAAACGGGAAATAAATTGTCAGAATAGTAGTAGCTAAAATCAACAAATGAAAAAAAATAATAATAATAATCTCAAAATCAAAATTTAGGATAAAAGATATGCAGTAAATTATTGCAATCAACAAATTATTTGGCACGGCATTCTCATCAAATAGAAGAGAAGCAACCACCAAATAAAGACAGTTTAAACAGGAACAGGTTGAAATTATGTGTCAAACCATGAGTGTCGTAATTTCTACTCAAATGAGCATAGAAATGAACAATAACCTGTTATAAATAGTACACTTCTACTACATCACCAAGTCTCATGCAACAACCCAGAAACAACTACATAAATTTTCAGACAATAGAAAAGATCAGTCTCATGAATACATCCTTGGTCACCCAGGACAATAAATTTTGTTATAAATGATGTTTTGTGTGGTTTCTAGCATCACAACCCTCTTTCAGCAATTTCTCATCATGAAAACTAAACTGACTTCTTGCTCTTTCAAATGTATGCATGTTATATTTACTAACAAACCAACCATGCTCACTGGTTTTAGAAGTTTTAAAAATGAAAAAGAATACTGTAAAGGAAAATAGTTTTTTTTAAAAAAACAGAAAATTAAGTTAATGATTCTAACAGTGCTCAAATCTAATCAAATAATAAGAAACAAAATACAAAACAAGGTAGTCGAGCTGCAAGTAGAACTCATAATTGAACAATGAAAAAAACCAAGCCAGAAAGTTAATGTTACTCAAGCGATTGAGGAAAAAAAAGCAACTTATTAATATGCATACCAAGTATCAAACTTGGTAAGCAGGATTTATCCCAAAAAAACAAGAAAACAAAAACTATGATACATATCACAAACTTTATAAGAAGACAAATTGCATACCACACAAAAGTTGAAAACCATACCCATCATGTTCCCGAGCTCTAGATCGAAAACGAGGCTCTCGATGAGTCGGTTGTGTTGTGCCTCTGGATCGGAGCATTCTCCTTCGTTGTTGAATGCCATAACCAAAAGCATCTCTATCCCTCTCAAAAACTCCATCTCCTTCAGCACCATCATCCAAGTCCTTGTCATAACACTTACCAGATTGGACATATCTATCTCCAACATCTGCATCCCTTTCTCTTTTTTTATCCCTGAGATCCCTATCAGAACCTTTCCAACCATCATCTTTAGGCCTCCTAGGATCAAATGTTGAAATCACCTGATCAGATATTTTTATGGATGCTTCATGTCCTTCCTTCAAATAATGTGAATTCTCCCTTTCATTAGAATTTGGAGATTCTCTCTTTACATGATCTTTCTCCAAATCATTGTGCTCCTTGTCCTTTGGAACATCCTTTCGCTCCCTCTCCCATCTCTCTAATTCTCTGTCTTCCTTCAATTCCTTGCCCTCATTGTTAATTTCACCAAGCTGAGTGCTTCCTCTTCGGTCAATTCTATCCTTGTCCCACTCTCCAAAATCTTTTTGTCTATCATCTTTCCTCTTCTTGTCCTTGTCCCTGAGTTTATCTTCGGTTTTCAAGTCAACCTTGTTCTCAGCAACTCCCTCATATGATCCCAAAGGATTTCTATCCTCAGCTCTTGCCAGTTGATCCTTCCCAACTTCAATTGTGTTTTGCAAATGCCTTGCAATTCGCCATGACTCCATACTCTCATTAGAAGGTTCTGTATATCTCTTAGGCCAAAGATAATCTTTGCTCTCTTTCCAACTTGTATGAGACATAGATGGTGCATAATTATCTCTTTCGAATTTAACAACACCCTTAAAATCATTATAAGAACCCCTATCTGATCTTAATTCTTTTTCATCACCCCTTGTATCTCTTGCATCACTGTCAGCCTTATTGACATGTAAATCTATCTTTATATCAATGCAAGAATCTCTGGTGTCTGACTTTATTTCCCTGATTACAGTCCTTACATCTCTCGCTTCCTTGGAAGCTCTCAGTTCTGACCTGTTTTCAGAAGTAGTGGGATGATCCACACCATGGTTGGGAGAAGAAGACATTCTATGCAAAGGCCTCTTATCACTGTCCCGAGGTTCAATGCGTTGGACTTTTACTGGTCGTCCATCAAGCCCAGGTTCATAAGGCAAGTGAAAATCATTAGCAAGTGGTTGAATTGTCTTTCCCGAAAGACCAGAGAATATACTACTCTCTTCATGTGACCTCTTAATAGGAGTGGAGTGCCCTCCATCCTCATGCGACCTTCTAGATGTACCACTCATGTTTCTGGTATTATCACTTGATGCTCATTTAATTAGTAAAGTACTAAACATCAGGATAGGTAATTTTGTTAAACATTCCAATGCATTTCCTGTTAAAAATACAATCTTCATCAGCATTGACAACGACAACCACAAAAAATGAAACAATGCAGGATCTTACTACATAAGGAATGCTCTATTAATGAAATCGCATAAATAAAACTTAATAAAAAGCCACTTCTGGGACAATTACAAGAAATTAAAACCATTAAACCATTAGAAACAATACCATCCAGACAGCCGATTTCAGCATCACTGCCATAAACATTATCTCAAGTATTTGCATCGCATATCTGGATAGCGGATATGCTGAACTTAAAATGTTCAACAAGAACTAAACCAGCATATTTTACAGAACAAGCACAAAATTCAAAAAGCACTATAAGTGATAACTTTAAGTGCAACTCCTTAGCCTGAACTATTAATAGAAAAAAATAAATTCCTTAGGAAAAATTTTTGTGAAATTGAATATTTCAAAAAAAAAAACAAAGAAATGCAAATTTAAGAAAAAAAATAAGAAAATCCACTTTGGTCGGGGTAAAAAATATAAGGCTATGAAGAAGCCTTGGAACATAACTTCATTAACAGAAAATTACCTCAACATGGGCAAATCTAGCACTACTACAATAAAAAAGGGTGTGCATGCATGCATACATGTACACACATATGCATATATACATACAGACAGAGCAACAAATCTTTGCCAAAAGTAATCAAGGAGAATAACAGAAGGCATGCATGCATACAAATGGATAAACAAAAATTCACATATACTTACAGACAGGTGCGAACAAACCTTACTACTAAAGGAATGAACTTGCACTTTCCCGTATGAATGAGATTTACCCTACAAAAGCCGTTCAAAATAGAACTAGAAACAAAGAAGCATTGAGAGATATCATCAAAGTGAATAACCTGAACAGACAAATTAAGAGTAGTCATTAATATTGGAGCGTCAGTTTTTAGCTGTGCTATTACAACATACAACCAGAAGAGAAATTCAAGCAACCTACACCCATAGAACATGTGAATAAAGTTGGAAAAGGAAACAAATTTTCTAAAGGTGCTCGCTGTCACTTTTCCTAGAAATAAATTGGTTATGTAACATAAAGAACGCTGAATAGTGTATAGAAGGAAAAACAATAACCTGCAGTGCAAATAAAACCATGCATGTTATCAGCCAAGATTAAAGACATACCCCATGGAGTATATATCTTTCGGATGTCCTCTAAATGACTGAGTGGGTATCCAGACAAGCAAACAATTTGATTGCTTCCGATCTGAACAACTGGTTTATAGTACATAGAAAACTTGGATCTTATCTTATTCGTTCTCCCAAACAGTAGATTAAAATTAAACTATTCTAGTAAGCACACAGTAACAAACTGAAAATAAATTTTATAAAGGTAACTGTTGTTACCTTTCCCCAAATATATGCTTTAAGAAATAGAGGTAATAAATTACAGTGTTTTACTTATACCAACGAAAACCCATGAATTTATATTTTAAATAATCCATAACTAAAAAAAATATGATTACATTCAAATCAAAGAAATATTTTTAAGCCCAAAACCAATTCATTCATATTAAAACTCCAACATATAATAACATAATCATAAAATATTAGCAGAAAAAACACAATCAAGTGTCTAGTTGAGAGGGGGTCAAACAAAAGTATATTATACAAACATCTAAATATGAAAAAATAAACTAACATCCGAATCCCTAGATCTGAAAAGGTCAAAGAGACATATCATCCAAATAATAAAGGCCAGAAAAACTGCTAAATAACATATGAAGTTACCCTTATAACAAGCTTTAGACAGCCACTAAAATGAATCAACAAAGAGTTGAGGCCTTCAGCTTCTTGAATGAAAGAGACAACATATAGGCATTAGTGAGTGTGATTGTGATAAAGAGTAAAGGCTCCAATTAGAAAGTTAATTGAGACAAAGAGATCCAAAAAAGATCGACAAGGGAGTGAAGTGAATGAGAAATTAACTAAGCAAGCAAATAGATGTAGAAGAAGCAATGAAGAAGAATTCGTCGAACGAGTGAGCACATGATGGTGTGGGAGAACCAATAATCAGGCAAGTATGCGAGGAAGCGATTTGGCGAGGAAAAAGCAAGAAAAGTTTCGGGGAAAGAGCAACAAATGAGTGAAAAGCTATATGAGTCACTTTATGAATTTATAAAGCAGACATTAGATTGCCTTTTAATATTTGTTTAATATACTAACAAAAAAAAAAGTCATTTGCTTAGATTATGTTGGGGTTTTCTAATCATCTAATTTAAGGTCACTTGTATTATAACACGTGGAGTTATTCTCCACTTACAGGATATAAAAGGTGTCTCGCGAAAGGAATGCACGCGTGCATAGGGAGATGCCTCATCCTGCATGCCATATGCCCCATATTCTAAACGCTTCCTCTAGTTGTCTTGTAGGAAGCCCAAAATATGCCATTTAAAACATTCGCTGGAACATAGAAAAACCAGTGCAGTGTGGTTGGAGGGAAGTAAAGTAGAATCTAACTTAAAATTATACAAGTTATCACTGAAGGCATACTATTCAATAAAATGACAACAACAACAACAAGCCTTTATCCCAATAAGTGACGTCGCCTACATAAATCGTTTTTCTCCATTATGTCTTATTGAGTGGCATTTTTCATTTAATTCTAATAAATTAAGATCATTTTTTAAATAACATGCCCAATAAATGACTATATGAGGATATTCCAAAAAATATAGAAATTGTCAGTTCCTAATCTAAACATATTGTTTATGGTACCGAGAAAGCTTTAGCGTTTCCATAATTTAGCTTATCCCAAAAAATATATACAACGTAAGCTTTTCCAGTTCAGCACACAATAACCCATGAAAATAGGATTTCTAATGGCATTTGTTGTTACATTTTCCCATATTTAGATTGATTATGACAAAGAGTGTGATCATGTGAGAATGATGATGAGAAAAAATTGAATGGATAACAGAAGAAAGAATAAATTTTTAGTGCAAGCTAAACCAATAAAACCTACTCCGTGCAATATTAATTTTCCAAATCCCCTCAAGATGACTCTGGTTCACCCTGAAAAAATATAGAAATTAATGACCACTAAACAAAATATCTAACTTATGACACATAGAGAACTGGAACTTTGCCAGTATCTGGCATCTCCAAAACGGTAAATGCAAATTAAACTACTGAAGACGGCACACAATAACCTCTTCAAATAGGTTTTCTAAGGAAGCTTGTTGTTATCGTTCCTCACAAGTAAATTTTATGGCACATAGAAAATGACGGATAGTGTTTAAAGGGACAAATTACACCCTGTGGCAAAAGGTAAAATTCTATAGAGAATAAAATTTCCAAATATCCTTTGGATAATTATTTGTGTCTATAAGAAAAGAGTAGAAATTGGCAGCAGCTAGCACAATACTCTAGCTTATGGTACAAGTCGAAGTTGACATTTGACAGTATAGTTTCTCCCAAATACTTACTGTATACAAATTAAGCTTTTCTAGTTAGATATCTTAGTGCTTATTTTAACTAAAATGAGACAGAAAGCCAAAGGCTCATGTACCCCGCCTTTCAGAATATTTAGAAGCACGATTAATGTTAGCACCAATTCTCCAGATTAAGATGTTTAGAAGAAAAAATTATAAAAACATCATTTGTGTCATTGAATCACAATGAAAATTAAAGCCGCTATTATATGTTAATAACAGTTCTCTCAGAATAAATGTTTAGAAGAAAATTTGACAAAATCATTTGTTCCATTGAACCAAAATGGTTAAAATATTTAAGAGAATAAATGAGAAACCAAAAATCATTTGTGAAAAGAGTGATGAGAATTGTGATTGGGGTTGAGTTGAAGCAAGGCAGCCACCCTTCTCTTTCAGCAAAGAGTTTGGATCTGAGTGATGAGAATTGTGACTGGTGTTGAGTTGAAGCAAGGCAGCCACCCTTCTCTTTCAACAAAGAGTTTGGATCTGTTTGACTATCTCTGCAATTTGACAGAAACCAATTGATTACCATGGATACCACCACTGCCATGCCGATGGCACAAACTGTAGGGCAAACCACTTTACCATATTTGCTCTTTACCATTATTAGGGGATTGATATTTGCATCAGAAACTATACATTTTGGATTCCTACAAAAAACTAATTAATAACTAGTTACCAGAGCTCTGCAGCTCCTTGCTAAGAAGAAGATTGTGTGTGCATCTGGGGAAGAGGGTAAGAGAATTGTACTAGGAGCTCTTCATGCAAAAATGAATGGGGAATTCAATTTAAAGTAAAATAATTCGTTAAAAAAATATACAATAGAAGTGAAATTTAGCCTTACGATAAATCATGATTTTGAGTAATGGCACGTTGTTTAAAAACTTTATCTCATGCTCTTTATATAAATGTCTTAAAGTGTTTACAAAATGCCTTGTTCATCCAGCAATGACAGTGCTGATCGATTTAGCACAATGTCCTCCTAACATAATTTAAGGAAAGGATTACTGTAGGCATTATACATTTTTTTAACTTTTAAATATAAAAGAAAAGGCAACTTATCGGTGATTCATGCACCAATTCAGATTCTATGTCTACTGTAAATGTCAAATACATGATTAAGCTTACACATATATATGGGAGCTACAACCCCTGAGCGACCTGAATTCACCGTAAAAAATTCCTTTCAAGACTAAACCATAAAAAGAAGCTTTAAGGATATTCAAATTAGGGTTGTAATCAGTGAATAACTCCACTTCAGCTGCAAATAGAGTAAACCCAAACACGATGATGTCAAGAAAAACATTAAACATTAACAAAACTCCACATCGCCGGAAACTGATGAGGCTGAACTCCAAACAGTAGTAAATTCGCTTCTCTTAATTTGTGAACAAGGAAAAAAACTCCATTCCAACAAAATAGTGAATTTTAAAGTATAATTATACAATTCCTCGTAAACGCAGAATCCCAAAAAAAAGTAGCATACGAAAGCAAATAAAGCCAATTGATAAGGCAGTAGCTTCAAAAATAAGCCAATTCCCAAGAAAAATAGCATTTATTAGCAGGACTCTCAAACTCACGATAAGTTGCAACGAACAAACAGCGAGCGGAAAATGGAAGAAAATAAAACCCTAGAAAGCCCTACATGGCGAGTGAGGGCGGAGCTACTAAAGAAAATGGGGTATGGAAGAGTACCTAGCTCGACCTTCCGCTATCTGCGAAAAAAATGTCACTCCTCGCTTCGTCGGGAGCTGTTCATACAAAAGGGGACAAAATCGTGCGACTCGCATGAGCAAACGCTCCGCGGATGTGTCGCGCGTGCTGTGCGTTGAAGCCGTTCGATTGGTAAACCTCGCTCTAGGGGTAGTTGATTTTGGACCGATCGGTGAATCACTGTAGTTCTTTCAGACCGGGCTATAGGAACCCGGTTTGGTACAGCAGGCCGGCCTGCTCTTGAAGAAGGAAATTTCAATTAGAAAATAATAAATTAAATTTTAAATATATCGCCAGCTCTTCGGGTCTAAAGGAAATACAACCATTGATTGTCCTCTTCCGGGAACATTTCTGCACTTTTCAAGTCAAATAAATTGTAAATAGCCTTTTCCGAGTTTACGGTTTCCAATTATAAACTAACATAAATTATTTAACCAAATTATCACTTGCATATACATTTCTCGGTGACAAATAAACTCTGATAAATACTGCATGATTCAATGATAGAGAAAAAGAAAAATTGAGATGTTCTTATATCAAATATATCTATATGAGAAAATAAAAGGCTAATATGGCATAAGCCTAACATAGCACGTTCACCGTCTGATATGATATTTGTTGGTGTACATCAAAATTGTGAATACTGACCTTGAAGAGATACTGGTCTATAAGAGAATTTAGTGGTCCATAACATGTCACACCGAGTGTAGTGGTTCGAACCTAGCCAGTAAGGCCAAAGCCGACTGAGCCTCAAGATAAAATGAAAGACAAGTAGAGAATATAACAACGAGTCTATACACCCAAAATGCATGCAAGAATCTCGAGAAGATCTGACGATCCGGATCAAAAGAGATGAATCAAAGAATATTCCCCTAATGAAAACTTACAAGTACTCATAAAGCTAAATGGCTAGAGAACCACCAGCTAACCGGCAACTAGCCGACCGAAGGGCTGTCGACCGACCAAAGAGACACCCAAACCGAATGTAATTTTCCACTTTATGATCCTCTATCTTCCAAAAATGGAGTTTCATAACATGTCAAAAAGTTTTTTTGTCTCTTCTTACTAGACCTATAATATATAAGGTGATTTATCTCCCTTCTTTTTCTTGTAATATTAATTACAATATATAACTCATAGATCCCAAGAATAGCCCATTTCGCCCCTATGGAGCAAGTATATGTGTGTTCTTTTATTTCTTCCTCTTTTTTTTTCTCCACTTCCACCTCGAGATATGTAACGCTCTAATTCTTGGGCGTACCTCAAGTGAAAATTTGGATTTAACATCTTAAAATGTGAGGTCAGTGTGGAGCATGCTACCAATAAGAAGGGAAGTAACACCAACAATGAGAAATGAATTACAAAAATTCTTAAATAAGAAGCAAGATAAGGAGTTCATGCAATGGATCTGGAGCCTGAAACGATGTTTCCTTCATATTCCTAAAGGCTTTGGCTAGGAGGTGAGTACCTCAAAATGGATGTTTGGCTACCGACTATCGAAACAAACCGACCAACCATACTAGCGCACTACTCGGCCTGTCCTAGACGGTTGACACTCTAATGAACACATAAAGAACGTATAATTTAGAAAATTTTTCTAATGTTATGATGAATTTCTCTAGTACCCTCCTTGGTCCAATTGATACTTTGGGAAGTTGAATCTAAAGAAATCACGACGATAACAACCATAAAGAGGTCTGAGAGCCAGAATATTCCACAATACGTCCGCATCAAAATTTTTTGGTATCTTAGTTTCAATCAGATAATGCTGTAGAGGTTGCTCCCTACTTGATAGCAATAAATTTCGTGAAGGGCAAGGCACAAAATGCCCCAATAGGACATCTCGACAGTTACCCTCATGAAGGCTTATAATTCGACCGAGATGATAATCTGACCAGATAATTTAGACCTTGAAAAGTTTAAGATGCGAACTCGACATCAATATAAAAAATAAAGATGTCCGACAAGGGTGTTGTAGACGTCCAATCAATGCCCTAACAAGAAGACTGAGCCACAACGCCAATCATTAAAATATCTCGAAGCTAAATTTCGATATAACTCTAGAGAAGCATTAAAATACTTATCTCGAAGCTAAATTTCGATATAACTCTAGAGAAGATTCTATCCCCAATAGCGAGTCTCAACAGTTATCCCTGCAAGGGCAGCTACATGATCCACATAAGGGCGATATAAGATTTGCGTCGAGCCATTTCTCAGTTTTATTTTTTGACAGGGATGAGATTTTCTTTATAAATCCATACATATTTAAATATTTGATTATATAATTAATCAAACACGACATCAAAAGTAGTATATTATCTCAAGATATAAAAATAACATTTTTTAATGAGTTTGATTACTTAAATTAATTAATCTTGGATATTTGCATTGGTCTACAATTTAAAACCGAAAAATCATTTTTTCAATCTAATTTGAAGACTAGATATGATTTAAATTAAATCAGGGGTATAAACTTCCTAAATAAGGGTAAGTCATCATAGTTAATTACATCTTAAATAACCAAATTTACTTAAGAAGTCCCTAGATTAAGGTTATGGTTTTGTCTTCATGAAAATTCTAAGTTTAGGTTTCCATGATTGGTGATTAGGAATTCCAAATTAGAAAGACTCAAAAACGGAATAGTTATTATTGGAACTCAAAGAAAGTGAGTAGGAGATGTTGAAGATACTGAGAAGCTTAGTGACATCTTAACTATCTTATTATTTGGTTTTAGTAGTTTTGAAAGAGATATTTATTCGATGTTTCAATATGACATTTTATTAGAAAGTGTGGGACTTAGATCGCACGATATATAATTGTGAGAAAGCCTAAGAGATGCAAATTTATGTTGTAACTAGATGGGAGACCTTAGAATCCTAAACCTAAGGCAAAGTTCACTAGAAAAAGTGTAACTTTGGAAAGCTGGTCTAAAGAAAGAAAAATAACACAAACAAAACATATACAATGAACTTATAATCCTGCATGGAAAGGGTTATCATCCAAATTACCTAATCACATTGTAAACCATGTATGGTCAATCTCCATGTATGCAAGGTAGAATATATTATTATTTATTATTAAAAATAAGTCTTACAACCTGATTATAAAATCAACCTGCCCAAATATGACTGGCATGTATAATGTCCTAAGAATAATGTGAATATATTTTTACAATTAAAAACTTAAATATTTTAAAGCTTCTAGTACTCATATATTTTATTACTTTTGGTGGTTAACTTTTAGTGTTTAGTGAATCATAACAGACTGTATAATAGGTTGTGCAGGTCCTTGATGATGAATGCTTAGTGGATGTGATCATAAGGCTAATTAGATTGTAAAGGAAGACTCACTCTATAAAAAGATGATTCTCATAGAATAGACCACTTCTTTTCATGGAATGATTGAGGGTCTAAATATAAGGGAAAGAAGCAATATGATTATGCACGGGCCTATGGTGATTTTCCCATGACTATTCCTAAATCATAAAGGTTATTAATTCATTTTATTTAACGTTAATTTGGTTATTTTAAATGCATGATGTTTCTAAGGTTGTAAATACAGTGTCTTATATAGTTGTAGCTTTTATTATGAGTTTCATTTAGTTTTTGAATAAAATATAAGTTGTCATGTTTCAGTATAAAATTTAGTCCTTAGCGAGTCTACTAACAAACTCTGGCAAATAGCACAACAATACACCGACCTAAAAATGTGAGTAGTCCTATCAAACAAAAACATAAACAATACAAAAGATAATTAATGGGTACCATTTCTAGACCCACATCAGACTCGTCAATCGACATCATCAGAAGTAACGTTGTTGGTTTAGTTGAAGTTCCTCTTTTACTTTAGTGTTTAATCGCTTTTGGATGGTTCAGATGTTGATAGATAACTAATTAAAACACACCCTAACTCTAGAAAAAAAAAAGAAAAAACACTACAGGAAGTAAACCCAAGGTTACTACAATAGCCTAACCATTCTAATAACAAAAACCTTGCAAAAGAGAGTTAACACATCCAAAATTTACTATGACAGCCTGGTAACAATCAAAATAATCTACAACAACCTATGCACATAATCATCTATTCATCATAGCAAAAATCTATTGACCTTACTTTTGGTTGAGGTTTAGTTTTCCCTCTTTAGTAGCCTAGGGTCTAGCCATAGGGTTTTCCTGATGACTATTCCTAGAAAACTAGAAAAGGAACCCACACTCTTAGAAACTCTAAACTCTTCCTTACTCAACTTGAAGTTCCACATATTGGTCCTAACCTCTAGCACTTAGTAGGTGGGGTCAGTATGGAGGATCTCAAGGAGAGTCCCCATAGGATTGCTTGGGTGTAGGGCTGACCCTGGGTGTTGGTCTGGAGCTAGTTCACTCACTTACACTCACGACCAATATCCACTAGCAACCTTAAACCCAAATTTGTTGACTTTGATCCCTTAATCTTTTGGAAGTCTCATGTAAATAGTCCCCTATACCCACTGACCCTAAGCAAGGGTTTAGCTAAGACCAGTACATAGAGGACCCAAATGGGAATTTTACTGGTGCATAGCTCATACAAGATGGTTGGCACCCCAATTCTACCAAAATATCCATTATTGGTGCATAGCTCATACAAGATGGTTGACACCCCAATTCTACCAAAATATCCAACTTGGCCTTGTGCCCCCCAAATCCACCCATAATACCTAAACACCCCCAAACCCTAAATTTGACCAAAATTCTCAATTTCACCCAAAATACCTAAGTTTGTTCAAAAATCATTTCAAACCATTTGAAATGACCAAAATTACCCACAATTACCAAAATACCCTTAAATTGCCAAAATTACAAAAATACCCTTGGTGGCCAAACTTTCCCAAAACATCCAAAATCACTTCAAGTGTCTCTAAAACCAATTTGGACTCTTCAATTGAACTCAATTGACCAATTTGACCATCTTGATCAAAACCCCCAAATTGCCTTTAAAGGCCTTAAGGCCCAATTTCCCCAAATTCACTTCAAATGTTCATCAAATTGGCCCCAATCCTCCACAATTTCAATTCTAAACTCAAATTCATCTTTCATATGATCAATTTAAACCAAATCCAAGCCTTATTGACCCATGCTTTGAGCCCAATTTTGATCCAAGTCATCCCCAATTTTGACCGCATGACTTAACCTCACAAATTTGAACCCCATTGTCTAATCAATTTGCCCCAGTTTAAATCCTAAATTTTTCATAACAATCTTACACATCAAATTGGATATTTAATTGGCCTTGGCTAAGCCTCAATTTCACTCAATTTTAACCCAAGTCTAAAATCCCCAAATTTGCCCCAAATTGGCCATGTCTCCAAATTTCACCAAATTGAATGCCTAACCCCAAAATTGGCACCCAATTGATGTTGAGTACTCTTTATGAAATTTTCCTAGACCATTTTGAGCCACAAATTTGAGTTCATCCCAACTTAAACCCAAGTCTAACCCAACACCCCCAAATTGACCAAATGCCAAAAATCCTCCAAATTGAACGTCCAAACCAATTCAAAATCACTCCAAACCTTTTCCAAACCTCTTGTGACAATCATCTACATAATATTGACCAATCAATTTAGCTAAATGTCATGGCTAACTGATGCAACTAAAATATATAATATTTTTAGACACATTTTTATACCTATTTTTAAGATATTGCGCTTTAATTTTAAGTGAAGGTTTTTTTTTTTTTTTTTTTTGCAGATACAAATAAAAAGGTGAAAAATGCTTAAAGGAGTGAAAAAGAATCAAATTTGGAGCAGAAAGGTGAAAAATTTGCAAATGAAATTTGGCACCTAAGCGTCAGATCCGACACTTAAGCGCTGGTTAAACCGATGAGACAGAGAATGTCGCGCCTAAGCGCCCGAGGCCTTGCGCTTAAGCGCCCAAGGCAATTATGTGACGGTTTATTTCATTTTTTTGAATTTTGAAGGGACATTTGAGGCACATATTGGCTAAAGATGGTGGTTATGTCCGCTAGAAACAAAAATATGGTTAGACACTTATGAAAGGAGGCATCCTTTGGAGAATACATCAAATTGGGACACATTTTGAAGAGATATCAAGACACCTCTTGAAGATTTATAAAAGAAGGAAGTTGAGACTTTTTGAAGTGTGCTTGAAAGTCCTGGAGAGGGGGAGTTCTGAGAAGAGTTAGAGATTGTTTTGGAGAGGTTTTTAGGCACCACAATTTTACTTTATCCTTTTTATTTTTAGTTTTATTTAGAGAGTAAGAGTATTGTAAAAGAGAAGAGATTCAAAGGAACTTCAAGAGTTTGGCGGAGGATTTGAGATAAGTTTTTTATCTTTTGTTTTTAAACTACTTTTAGTTTTAATCAAGACTTCTTGTTGGTTTGACAATGATTTCTA
>NW_018228798.1:273115-278160 GCF_001263595.1 Phalaenopsis equestris
ATGTTAAAATTTGTTGTGAGAACATGTAAAAACCAGGCTGGTATTGTCTCGGTCAACAATTAGAAAGAATCACATGAAGTTTTATGAATGAGAATGTAATTCATATGATTTAATACAACTAAATAGGAAAATAATCTTTGAAGGGTGCAGAGTTAGAGGACTTTAAAGTGATAGGTTAAAGCCTCCAACTTGGTTTATTGTTTTAGATTATGATACGAGATGTTAGCCCCCAGGTGGAGGGAATCGAGGAAACTCTAGAGTGAGAGCTAGTATCTTCTCTGCCTAGTCGACTTCAGAATTATTCAAACTTTAAATTAGCTAATGTTCTTTATAACTTCTCTAGTAAGGGTAAAGAATATTATTGCTCCTATTTGGCACAACACAATTTGCTTACTTCCACAACAGAATTCCTATACTTATTACTGACTCATGATAAGGAGAAAGATATTTTCATATCAAGTACTTTTCTTTTACGTAAACTCAAGTTAATTTTAGAAGTTTTATTGTTTTGTCAAAATATAAAAAATACAAAAAAGAATTAAATTTTACCTACTGTGAAAATATCTATAATTTAAATAATTATATTTTTAAAATAGAAGATTTGTTGATAAATAGTGCATATTGCTTTTTTCCCCTGGGGGTTCGACATTCAAGTCTTAATCAAAAAGTCTTATATTACTTGATAACGATACATATAGTTGTGTAGTATCCAAATATATATTTATAAATTTAAAAAGTTAAGTTTTTATTTTATCTAAGATCAAGTTTTTAGTTTTGTTGCAAAGTAAGAAAAAATAAGTGAAAAATATCATCAAAGAATGTTATACAGTTGATGTTATACTGTTGCATATAAATAGTTGAGATCAAGTTTTTGGCACCATTGTTGGGGAAGATTTTAAAATTTTATTGAAAGCAAAATTTCTATTTTAGAAAGTCTTATTTAAACTTTAAAAGTTATTATAAGAATATCTTATTATAGTATTTTATTTTATGTTAATGTATGCGTAGTTCAAGTTCTTAAGGACTAGTTGACCAAAGGAAAATATGTTGAGATTTTCATACTTATTTTACACTATTTTTGATGATATTGTACTTTAAAGAAATGTATTTTTGATATTTTGTTGCAGTTATAAGGAATTATGGTCATTGGAGCAAAAAGATGCAAAAATGAGTGAATTTAGAGCGAAAATGACCAAAACAAGAAGAATTGAACTAGGGCGCCGACGCGAGATTTTCCCGAGACTCAGATCAAATAATTTAGAAGGCCCGCCAACGACGCCCTCGAGGCCGCCGACGGCGAGATCGGTGGTTGTTTCACAAGGTGAATGTGGACGATTTTTGGAGGGATGCTTAGGCAACTCTTAGGAAAAATCTTCTACATCTTTAAAAGAAGATATTGACCAAAAATTAGAGGCTCTGGAGGCTTTGTAGGAGGAAGTTGCAAGTGTTAGAGAGGTTCCAGTAGTGTGTAGAGAGTCTAGTTATGAGGAATTCTTCAAAATATTGTAAGAGTGGAGGGAAAGCCAGAGATTTCTTCCTCCTTGTCGCTTCAAAGAAGAATTTTGTGTGATGTAATGAAAGGAAGAGATTCAGAGGAACTTCGAGGAGTGTTCTTGGGGAGAAATTGAGTTTGCTTGGGGAGGAATTAGAGTAAACAAGTATGATTATAACAGTTGTATAATAATAATGATAATAATAATCACAAGGCATGAATTAATTTTGTGAGATGTCAGCCGCAGCAGCCACCAGCCTGGGAAGCAGATCCATCCCTCCCTCCAGCAGGACCTTGGATTCCTCCATATCCAATTTTGATGCCATAAGACTGAAATAATAAAATGTAAAATAAATAAAAATCATATTTCGATTATTAGAGGCATTTATTTACAAACATACCAACCAATTCCTATGTGTATTTACATGTGCAACATTTAAAACTTTGCCTTTTACATTTATACCATTCTAAATCTTTCATATCAGTTTTCATGCAAAGGTAAGGTGTCATATATATATAAAGATTTCAGTAGATTTCAGTTTAGAAGTTAGATATGTAAATACATAGGAATTGAGGGGTATGTATGTAAAGCTTTCCCAAGATAAGCCCTTCCTGATTTTGAGAACACTGTTTGTTTTGATTGAGAAAAGTGAAATATATGAGATAATGGATATTTGACTAAACAAAACAAAATTTATATATTTCATGGATTTCAAAGTTCATCCAATGATTGCAACAAATCAATTCGGAGGGAATTTCTTTTTCTTTTCTTGACAAGGAGAAGAATGTTTTATTATAAATTGAATATCACATTAAAAACTTTATTAATATTATTAGTTATTTAAGAGTTATTAAAATTACATATTTATTTCAATTGCCTATTAGTGACATATAAGCAATTTGAATTATATTGTTGTGATTAAGTATTGACTTTCTAAAATCTTAGTTCGTAGCCTCTAATATTACTCCATATGGGATCGATGACTCTATTAGAGCCCTATATTACTTGAGATTAGGATTAGGAGAAGTCTCACCTACTTTAATGTCAAAACATTTTGATGAGGCTTATTCATTAATAGAAGAGATGACTACCAACAATTTTCAATGGCCCTCTGAAAGGGTAAATTCTAAAAGAGTAGCTAGTATCCATGATTCTGATGCAATATCTATATTAGCTTCGCAGATTGCTGCAATATCAAAGAAATTAGATCATTATGGAATGAATTATTTTCCAACACCTACTATAATGGAAGAGAATTCATCTCGGCAATTTGTGAATGTTCAACCTTCGTATGACACTTTAAATGATATCAATAGACCCAATAATCCTTATTCGAACTATTATAACCCAGGTTAGAAGAATCAACCAAATTTTAATTGGAATAATAATTATTTTACAAATCAATAATGGGCGAACAACCCAGTGAACCCATTAGGAAATTCATCCAACCAAGGAAATATTAATTATAGATTTTCTTATCCTCCAGGATTCAACAGTAACACTCAAATTAAGGAAAAGAAGTTGTCTATGGAAGAGATGATATTAAACATGGGTCAACAATTGCAGAATCAAGGAAATCAATTACAAATTCAAGGAAATCAATTATAAAATCAAGGAACTGCTATTAAGAATATTGAAAATCAATTAGGGCATATCGCTACTGCACCTAGTAACTGAACATTAGGAACTTTTCCTAGTACTGTGGAATCAAATCCTAAAGATCAAGAAAAAGAACAAATAAAAGTGATACAATTACGAAGTGGAAAAGAATTGGAAACAAGAGTACAGAAAGAAATAAAAACTGAAAAAGAGAAAGTGGATACAAAAAAAGAAAAGGATCATGAATACCCAGATTTAGAATATCCACTTACACCATTAAAAATTACTTTAGAGAAACTTCCACCACTGTTTCCTCAAAGATTGAAGCAACACAAACATAATAAACGATTTTCCAAGTTTTTAGAAATTCTTAAGAAATTAATGGTAAATATTCCCTTCGTAGAAGCTTCAGAGCAAATGTCTAATTATGTGAAATTTATGAAAGATATTCTAAACAAGAAAAGGAAGTTCACTGATAATGAAACTGTTGCACTTAGCGAAAAGTGTAGTACAATTATTCAGAAAAAGCTTCCTGAAAAATTAAAAGATCCAGTTAGTTTCACTATACCGCGTGCTATCGGTGAAAAATTTTATGGAAGAACTTTATGTGATTTGGGAGCCAGCATTAATCTTATGCCTCTATCAATTTTCAAAAGATTAGGATTAGGAGAAGTCTCACCTACTTCTGTAACTCTTCAGTTAGCGGATCGTTCAGTTACATATCCTAAGGGAGTTATAGAAGATGTGTTAGTAAAAGTGGATAAATTTATCTTTCCTGTGGATTTCATTATTTTAGATATGGAGGAAGATAAAGAAATACCTAACATTTTAGGGAGACCGTTTTTAGCTACTGGTAAAGCTATGATAGATGTTCAAAAGGGAGAATTAACTATGAGAGTTAACAATCAAGAAGTGACTTTTAACATTACAAAATCTATGAAATACCCTGCTGTTGAAAGAGATAATGAATGTTTTTGCATGGAAATTAGTGAACATCTAAGCATTTTAAGGAATATTTTGAAGAGAAAAAAAAATTTGAAGACAGTGATGAAGTTATTTTGGATGAAATAGAAAATGAAGAATTAGATTATGTTCAGGAAAGATTTGAGATGCTGGATATTATAGGAAATATTGATAAGAATCTAGTTTTGTCAATTATAAAACCACCTAAACTTGAGTTGAAAATATTGTCTAACCACTTGAAGTATGTGTTTCTGAGGGACTCATCTACATTACCTGTTATTATATCTACAGAATTAAATGATTTGCAAGAGCAAAGACTGTTGAATACATTAAAAAGATATAAGAAAGCTTTTGGTTGGACCTTAGCTGATATTAAGGGAATCAGTCCTTCGATCTGTATGCACAGAATTATACTAGATGAACAATATAAACCAAGAGTTGATCCATAAAGGAGATTAAACCCAATAAGGAAATTTTGAAATGGCTGGACACTTGAATTATATATCCTATTTCGAATAATGCTTGGGTAAATCCAATTCATTGTGTTCCTAAGAAAGGTGGAGTGACTGTTGAAACAAAAGAGAATAATGAATTAATACCTATCAGACAAGTTGCTGAAAGACATATTTGCATTGATTATAGAAAATTAAACACTACCAATAGGAAAGATCACTTCCCTTTACCATTTTTAGACCAAATAGTGTAAATAGTAGATAGAATTGCTGAGCACAAATATTTTTATTTTTTAGATGGATATACCGGTTACCATCAAATTCTTATTGCTCCTGAGGGTCAAGAAAAGACAACATTTACTAGTCCTTTTGGAACTTTTTCTTTCCAAAGAATGCCTTTTGGATTATGTAATGCACCTGCAACATTTCAGAGATGTATGATGTCTATATTTAGTAAGTTAATTGATGATGGATTGTAAGTATTTATGGATGATTTCTCTATATTTGGAACATCATTTGACGCATGCTTAAATTATCT
>NW_018228798.1:279762-282352 GCF_001263595.1 Phalaenopsis equestris
AGAATTTATAAGGAGAAACTAAAGTTATGGCATGATCGGAATATTAACCAGAAGAACTTTGAACCAGGACAAGAAGTTTTGCTTTACAATACAAGGCTGAAGTTATTCCCTGGGAAATCGAAGTCTTGTTGGCTAGGACCCTTTACTGTGACTCAATTTTATACTTACGGAGCTGTTGAAATTAAATATCAAAAGACTAGAAATATATTTAAAGTAAATTGACACAGATTAAAACCGTATTTTAAGGGTAAAAGACCAAATTTTAAAGAGGTTTTAATGATCAGCCAACCTGAATAAAATTTGAATAGGTCGGGCTGACGACGTTAAACCAAGTGTTTTATGGGAGGCAACCCATAATTATCTTTATTTTTATTGCAATTATAGTAGTTTTATATGAAATTGTTGTTAGTTTGTGGTACTATTGAACTCTACTACTCTTATCTACCTTTGAATCATCATAAAAATTGGATCCATAGAGAAAAATTGGAACGCATTCGGACCAGAGCGAAACTGTGCAATTTTTGCCTTGGGCGCCGACGACGCCATCGATGCCACCGACAACGGGTTTTTCCCAAGAGTCCAGGCAATTATGTTCTAAAAGCTCGCCGACGGCGGCCTCAACGCCGCCCTCGACGCCGCCGACGGTGAGACCAGCGGGATGGAGGTTTCTAGAGTTTGAATGGGCGGTTTTTGGCGGTTTTAGGCGGGAGTTACTCCTCTTAAACTTCTAAATTCGATTCCTAAGTTCATAGTTCCCCAAAAAATGAAGTGAAACTCCACCAAATTCATCCCTATGACGTCCAATTCTCCTGAAAACCATAGAATGCGAGTGTTCAACTGGAGAAAGTTCATTAGTACGGAAGCACATCGAATCTTGAATAAAGTACTGACAAAGAAAAGATTAATCAAGGAACGTGGATTTGTAAATCGAGGATTGAATAATCCATCGACGACAATTGAAGAGATGATTGTGCGGCGAAGATGGGAAGTGATGTACTACACTACACCCGCCGTAGAATTTTTCTCCTGCATGGATCAATGAGTTATATATGATCGAGAACATTCCTGTCTGCCATTATTCCAACTTCGACCCAACAAGAAACCTGATGAATGAAATTTACCAATATTTAACGGACGAAACTGAAGAATAGGAAATGAGAGAAAATGGGTATGTTAGTTTTTCTGTGATACTTCTAAATCCAGTTTCTAAACAGTGGCACCTCTTCATTTCTGCAAAACTATTACCGACGATGAGGATCGGGAAAGTTTTTTAGGGAAGGGTTAAAGTGTTATTCTGAATTATTGCATCCAAATGAGACTGTTGATCGATATTGGATCTATAATTATGAAGTATGTTTTGAGCCTGATCATTCATGGATCAACTTATGGGATTGGACATCCTTCAATAATCTTTTTACTCTGCAGTCAATTCCAAGTATCTTATGAGAGTTTGGAAAAGGTACTTCTACCTTCGATGCCTTTAGACCCAACCAAGAAGTTCCCAACCAATGAAGATGAGAATGATATGACTATTATTGTAGATCAATCGTCCAGAATTCACTACCTATTCAGCCTCTAATTTCAGACAAGAAACTAGTGATCCTACGTAGAATCAAGAAACTTGTGAAAGAGGTACAAAATGTTATGAATGCAATTAACATTATCTTTGATTTTTTTTATCATCTAGACTGGAGGATGAAGAGCATTTTGATCACTCTGGACATATCGAAGGAAGTTTGATATGATTGATGAGAAAGATGGGATTGATAGAAGAGGACTCTATTGAAGAATTAGCCTTCTATAACCTCTTCATTCATGTGCAATCAATGGGTGATCGCAGAGGAGAATCTAGCACTGAATCTGAAGAATAGTAGATTTACATTGCTACCTGTCTGTCTATGTGTGTAATTTGGTTTGAACTTTATGTTTTCTTTGCTTTAGAATTTTGCTTTTAGATCTCTGTATAGTTGAGACTGAGCATAGGATGTTTTTTTCAATGTTCTGAGTGTTGTGGCTTGGATTTCAATGCTGAATTGATGTATTAAGGTTGAAAATACCAAACTTAGGGGTGTTGTGTAACATATATTGTAACACTTGGAATTTATATATAATTGTGATGTTTTGTGTTGTGAATGTTTATTTGTGATAAATACATCATTTAATCACTTAAAATTATGTCTATAATGATTGAACAAATGTCGTTGAGGCTTGAAATTGATCAATCGTAAAAATCCAGAAATTAAATCAATTCAATAGAGCTCGCCGAAGGCGTCCTCGACGTCGCCGACGACGGGCTTTTTTTCCCGAGACTTAGGATATTAATTCTATAGAGCTTGCTGACAGCGCCGAAGACCCCGCCAACGGAAAGATCCCAAAAAAACACATTTAACCGCAATTTTGACCAGTCAACCGCCACTATTCATCATCCCCTTCCTCTAAAAAAATGCAATTTTCGGCCTAGGACTTGAGAAATCTTGGATTTGGGGGTGATTTCAAGGCATTTAGACACCGGATATTATCATCTCTTGGTAAGAGCTTCACTCCAAACTAAAAATATTTGATTTTCACTATGAATTTCTTCCACATTGAG
>NW_018228798.1:282525-285984 GCF_001263595.1 Phalaenopsis equestris
GGCTCCAAGGCAAAAGAGAAGCGTTGAGTTCAACAAGTCTCGCTTCGTCAATGCGATGGCTCAAACAAAATTTCCTTCCATATTTAAAGGAAAGAAGTGCATACAAGATCTAGTTTTTGAAAGTCCGGGAGGAGAAATTGAAAGAGTTATTACCGAGTGGAGGTGGGAAAACTTCTGTTACACCACCAATAAGGCTGCTGTAAATATTGTAAAAGAGTTTTATGCCAACGTGTTCTATTTTGAGGACGAAATCGTTCAAGTGCTGGGATTTTCTGTTGAGTTTAATGCCACTCGCATTAACTCCTTTTATGAAGTCCTAGACTCCTATAACTGCCACTATAAAACCTTCAGTAGGATGGAAGGTTTGCTGAATGATGTGATCAACTTTCTCACCGATGGGAAAGGAACATGGAATATAAAGCAACGAGAATCGGTAAATTTTTCTGCTTCCATGTTGAATGCCACATCTAAAGCGTGACACTATTTTATTTCCTCTACTCTGTTACCGACCTATCACCATAGTGAGGTAATAAGAGATAGAGCTATTCTAAATTTTTGTATTCAGAATAATAGAAATATAAATGTGGGGAGAATCATTTTTAAGAATATATTGACCATGACAAGAAATGAAACAAGTGGAGGTCTAGGACATCCTCGCGTCATTTATGCACTTTGCCAACTTTCTAGAGTGGAAGCTAGAGATGATGAGGAATGGGTTTACCCTATGAAACCCATTATTAAAGCTAATTTGAAAACTTATGAATCCCATGAAAAATGGAGAACTTGGAGTAGGAGTCAAGAACCTTCTACTAGTAGAGATGTCCCCTCTACAAGTTATGATCTTCCTTCTTCTAGCTCCCCTACCCTAACTAATTTGATGAATAAGTTGACCTGGAAGCGAAAAATTATAGAGTTAATAAATGAAAGGATTAGAGGTTTAGAACGTCAACATGATTATTATAGTGAGTACCTTCAGAGGCATTCAAACTTTGAGATAGCTTATTATGAAGCTCAGGCCCGACACTACAGAGGTTTGCCTGATGTTACTTTTCCTGAGTGCTCTCGATATACTCAGTATCAGCCCAATCTACCTGCTGATCAAAGAGATGAAGACATAGTTTGAAATTTTGATATCTGAATGTAATTGATGTACTTGTACTTTTATTTTTATAATTTTTTGTAATAGAAATAAATGTTTGTTTGTACTTTTATTTTTATTGTTGTAATTGGATAATTTTTAATTATTATTTTAAATGTTTACTGTTGTACTTGAAATTTGTTAAATTGTAATGTGATGTGATTTTTATTTTGCATTTTAATTGTAAGTATTTTGTTAGTATTGTCGATGTGTTAGTGAAATATGATGTTTGTTTAATATTTAGTTTTGTATTTATTTCAAAATTTTATTACCCAGTAAATTCTCTAATGATTTATATGTGTACAAAGCTCCTAATATTATAGATCAGGTGAAGTAGAAATTTTGAGAAGAACTGCAAAAATTTCAGAATGATGAAAATGCCTAAAATACTGAGGTATGATTTATATTTAAAATTTTTCTTTCCACATGTATCATTTCATATTGAAAAATTTAAGTTTGGGGGAGGAAAGAAAAAGATTAACTATTAGATGTCCTCTATTTAAATATTTCAAATTTTTTTAATATGATTTTATGTAGTGAACTTAATTCAGATAACTATATTTTGCAGATATTTAAATATTATGATAGATTTAAAGAAATATTTTTTGTAATGAAAATTAATTTTGTAGATTAAAGATATTTAGTATAAGATAATAAGACTATAGTTAACTATTTAAAGTAAAGGAAACTATATTTTAAAGTATTAAGAATCTGGAAATTCATTGACAATAATCCTTGAAGAGAAAAGAAAAATGTATATGATTGAATGCAATCCAAATGAAAAAGAGAAAAGAAAAAAAAGAAAAAAAATATGAAAGTGAGGAGAAACTTAAGGAGATGCCTAATAAAAAATTGGCTTCACTGAACCTACCTAAAGGGAAAACCTAAATACATTCTTGAACTTATATTTATGGATTAGATCTTTTACTAGTGGTGTTCTCATGAAGTTCCTCTCATTTGAATATTCTAAGTGACTTAATATTACAACTTATAGTCATTCTTGAAAAGAATAGAAAACTAGAACTCTTAAACTTGATGACTAGATAATCTTGTACCTATAGAGTTAATTTAATTACTTGAATTTTTTCTGAAAATCTCACTATGGTATTTCTTTAAATCAAATTTATATTATTTCTGAATTAAAACTTTACTACAATAGATCATAACTTTTATATAGTACTAAAATTACTTGAGGATAAGTAATAGTTAAGTTTTGGGGATTTTGATCAAAGGAAAATATGTTGAGATTTTTATACCTATTTTACACTGTTTTGGATGATATTGCACTTTAAAGAAAGGTGTTTTTGATATTTTGTTGCAAGTATAAGGAGTTATGATCATTAGAGCAAAAAGATGCAAAAAGGAGCGAATTTGGAGCGAAAAGGACCAAAATATGAAGAATTGAACTATGGCGTCGACGACAAGATTTTCCCAAGACTCAGATCAAATAAATTAGAAGGCCTGCCGATGGCGCCCTCTAGCCCACTGACGGCGAGATCGGCGGTTATTTCAAGAGGTGCATTGAATGTGGACGATTTTTGGAGGGATGCTTAGGCAACTGTTGGGAAAACTCTTCTACATCTTTAAAAGAAGATTTTGGCCGAAAATTAGAGGCTCTAAAGGCTCTGGAGGAGGGAGTTGTAAGTGTTAGAGAGGTTCCAGTAGTGTGTAGAGAGTCTAATTGTGAGGAATTCTTCGAGAGATTGTAAGAGTGGAGGGAAAGTGAGAGATTGCTTCCTCCTTGCCGCTGGAAATCTTGGAAAACTCTTCTACAACTTTAAGAGAAACATTTGGGCCGTAAAAAGAGGAGCCCCGTGGTGGTGTCCGTTGAGTTTTTTGTTGTTTGTAGAGTGTAGAAACTTTAATTTAGGGTTAGTGTTATGAGGAATTTTTTGAGAGATTGTAAGAGTGGAGGAAAAGTGAGAGATTTTTTCCTGCTTGCCGCTTCGAAGAAGAATTCTGTGTGCTATAAAGAAAGGAAGAGATTCAGAGAAACTTCGAGGAGTTTGTTTGTGGAAAAATTAGAGATAAGTGGTATTTACTTATTGAAGTTGTATGACTTTGCTTGTATAGATAACTTCTAAGTTTTGTCGTATCTTCTCCATGAGTTCTGAGTAATTTTCTCTATCTTTCTCCTTTTCTTGAGATTTTGTGAAACAGTGATTTGAATTGGTTGAGCTATGAAAATGTTAAGAAAGTTGTGATGATCTTTTCACTTCGATCTTAAATTACTTTCAATCTGGCCAATTGATTTGTTAAAATATGTTGAGTTTTACAACTAAAGTGAAGATTACATCCAAGATTCAGGGAGGTCAAAGCCT
>NW_018228798.1:286082-295686 GCF_001263595.1 Phalaenopsis equestris
TTTGGGTGCTGGAGGGTAGGTGTTAACCCTCAGGCGAGGCGAATGTGGAAGCTCTGAAGTGAAAGCTGGTATCCTCCCAGCCTAGCTGCAGATTCAATAACCAAGCACAGGATTAGTCAATGTTCTTTATGCTCGGACCAAAGGGTAAAGAATAGGTATGCTCCTATTTGGCACAATACAATTTGAACTGATTCACTTTATCCATTCACTATAATTTTACTTGCATAGTATCCCAATATTTAAATATAATAGTTGCACTCTTATTTGCTTTGGAGCCAAATTTATGGCACCTTGGAAAAGTAAGAAATATAAGTAAAGATAATTGAGAATATAACCACACATACTTTGTAGCACTATCATAAAAGTCAGGATAAAGTTTTTTGCACCGTTTTTGGGGAGTTAAAAAAAATTTTGAAGGAATTTTTATGAAAACAAATTTCTATTTTTTGAAATTATTATTTAAACTTTTAGATTTATTATAGGAAAATTGTAGTGTTGTTTTTATATAAGTTCTTGTTTGTATGTTTTTCTTTTAAGTTATTTTGTAGTAATGTATGCATAGTTAAGGTTATAAAGGACAAGTGTCATATGATTCTGAATTAGAAAGAATTATTAGAAAAATTAAAAAAATAAAAAATATAAAAAAAGATAAAAAAATTTCTAGAAATGGTAAATCAAAATAATCAAAATGCTAAAATTAATCAAGAATTTAGATCTCTAAGAGATTATGAAGCCCTAAGGTAAATGAATTTCATTGTAGTATTCAAAAACCTACTATTGTGGCTAATTCATTTGAACTTAAACCTACTATTATCCAAATGGTATCAAATAATCAGTTTGGGGGATCACCAACTGAAGATCCAAATTTATATCTTATCAATTTTATAGAATTATGCACTACATTTAAGTACGATGGTGTATCAGATGATGTCAAAAGTCTTAGGTTATCTCCTTTCTCACTGAGGGGTAAAGCTAAGATATGGTTGAATTTGTTAACACCTGCATCTATCAGAACTAGGGGTGATTTAGAACAAAAATTCCTTGCTAAATATTTTCTACCATCAAAAACTACGAAGCATAGAAATGATATTACATCTTTTAATCAGTTTGAAGGGGAATCTATTTATGAAGCATGGTAATGATTTAAAGAACTCTTAAGAAAGTGTCCACACCATGCCATACCAGATTGGTTAATAATTCAAACCTTTTATAATTATCTGGGTCTCTTTGATCTATTATCGATATCGCAGCTGGTGGTTCGTTGATGTCAAAACTATTTCATGACGCTTATGCTTTAATTGAAGAAATGACTACCAATAATTTTCAACGGCCTTTTGAGAGGATGAATCCTAATAAAGTAGCCAATATTCATGAATCTGATGCATTTACTATGTTAGCAAATCAAGTTGCTACAATTTCAAGGAAGTTAGACCAATTTGGAATGAATTTTTCTCAACCGATCTCCATGAAAGAACAGAAATCATTATGCCAAATGGTAGATTCTCAAGCATCATTAGAAACTTTGAATGCCATAAATAACAAGCAAAATAACCCATATTCAAATTATTATAACCCAGGTTGGAAGAATTATCCCAACTTCAATTGGAATAATACTACTAGTGTTAATAATCAGCGATGGCGGAACAATAGAAGAAACTCATTGGGAAATTGGAACAACCAAGGGAATAATAATTATAGATCTACTTATCCTCCATGTTTCAATAGTAATACACAATTTAATAAGAAGAAGTTATCTATAGAATAAGTGGTGTTACAAATGGGAAATCAGTTACAAAGTCAAGGAGCTACAATTATAAATATTGAGAATCAACTTAGACAAATCTTAAATTCATTAAGTAATAGACCCCAAGGAACACTTCCTAGTAATATTGAAACAAATCTGAAAGAATAGAATAAAGATCAAGTACTAAACGTTCAACTTAGAAGCGGAAAAGAGTTGAAAGGTAGGGTCAAAAAGAAACTAAAGTAGAGAGAGAAGAAATTATAGAATCAAACGAGGATGCTCCAAAAAATTCTAAAAGACCTATTTCTCCATTTAAAGTTAACTTAAAAAAACCACCACCTCCATTTCCTCAGAGACTTTGTCAACAGAAGTTGGATAAGAAATTTTCAAAATTCATGAAAATTTTTAAGAAGCTAACAATTAATATTCCATTTGCTGAAGCCTTAGAACAAATGCCAAGCTATGTAAAGTTTATGAAGGATATTCTCAACAGGAAAAAGAAGTTTAAAGATAATGAAACTATTGCACTTAGTGAGGAATGCAGTGCAATTATTCAAAAGAAGCTTCCTGAAAAGCTTAAAGTTCCTGCTAGCTTTACAATTCCATGTGCAATAGGAGATAGATTTTATTGGAAAGCTTTATGGATTTAGGTGCAAGCATTAATCTTATATCATTATCAATATTTAAAAGATTGGGATTAGGAGAAATAACCCCTACTACTGTAACTCTGTAGTTAGGAGGTCATTCAATAACTTATCCTAAATGAGTTATAGAAGATGTCCTAGTGAAAGTGGATCAATTTATCTTTCCTATTGATTTCATTGTGCTAGATAAGGAGGAATATAAAGAGATACCTATAATTTTGGGGAGACCTTTCCTAGCTACAGGAAGAGCAATGATAGATGTGCAGAAAAGAGAATTAGCAATGCGCGTCAATGATCAAACTATTATTTTTAACATTTCAAGATCAATGAAATATCCTGTAAAAGTTAAAGATGATGAATGTTATAGAATGGATGTTATAAAATATCTGAGTGAATGTCATTTCAAAACTAATTATGAAGAAAAATCTGAAGTAAAATATTTGGAACACGAGCAAGAAGAGGAATTAGATCAATGTGAAGATCTTTTTAAGGAAAATTCAAACTATGTCCGAGAACATTTTGAAATTTTGGACACGATAAAAAGATAAATCATATTGTCCATCAATAGAAAAACCTCCATAACTTTAGTAGAAGTTGCTTCCTGATCATTTAAAATATACCTTTTAGGAGATTCCTCTACTTTACCAGTTATAATTTCCTCAAAGTTAATGATGGAAGAAGAAGAAAGGTTGATGAAAATTATGAAAAATTTTAAGAAAGCCTTCGACAATTGCTGATATTAAAGGAATCAATTCTTCAATTTGTATGCATGGAATTCATATGGAAGAGAACTGCAAATCCGGGGCTGATCCTCAAAGGAGATTGAATCTTGTTTTGAAAGAAGTAGTAAAGAAAGAAATTTTAAAGAGGTTAGATGCTGGAATTATCTACCCTATTTCAGATAGTGCATGGGTCAGTCCAATTCACAACGTTCCTAATAAAAGAGGAGTAATAGTGACTATGAATGAACATGATGAGTTAATACCTACTAAACAAGTCATAGGGTGGCGAATATGCATTGATTATAGAAAACTAAATCTTGCCACCAGGAAAGATCATTTTCCACAACCCTTTCTAGATCAAATGCTTGATAGACTAGCTGGGCATAAATACTTGTATTTTCTGAATGGATATACCAGTTATCATCAAATACAAATTACTCCTGAGGATCAAGAGAAAACAAATTTTACTAGTCCGTGTGGTACATTTGCTTTTAGAAGAATGCCCTTTGGTTTATGTAATGCCCCTGCTACATTTCAAAGATATATGATGACAATTTTTTGTGGGAAGTAGATTCTGCTAAAATTCAAGTAATCGCTAATTTACTTTATCCAACAAGTGTGAGGGAAATTATGAGTTTTTTAGGACATGCTGGATTCTATAGGCGATATATTAAATATTTTTTAAAAATTGCTAAGCCTTTATACCATTTACTGGAGAAAGATGCAATTTTCAATTTTGATGAAGAGTGCCTAAAAGCTTTTGAGTTAATAAAAGAAAAATTAGTCACTGCACCAATTACAGTTTCACCAGATTGGGGAAAATCCTTTGAATTGATGTGCGGTACTAGTGATTATGCTATTAGAGTTGTTTTAGGACAAATGTATGATAAAATTTTTAAACTAATTTACTATGCCAGTAACACTCTTAATGAAACTCAAATCAATTATACAATAATTGAAAAAGAGTTAAAAAATAGTTATTAGCAATAATATATGCCTTTGATAAATTTAGATTATATTTAATTGAGACTCATTGCGTAGGCATACAGATCATTATGTTATTAAGTACTTGATGAAAATGAAGGATGCTAAAGCAAGACTTATAAGATCGATTCTTCTTTTGTAAGAATTTGACTTTGAAATAGTAGATAGGAAGGGAACTGAAAATCAAATTGCTGATCATTTGTCGAGACTCTTTTTTTTAGAAATTGATTTATTTGATTTTCCAAAATAAAGTTTTTATTTATGAGAAAATTATTAGAGGTTTCCTTATGTCAGAGAAATACTTAGATAAAATTTCATGATTTTTTTGAATTAAATTATTATTATTATTATTTAATTATTAACAAGTTTCAATGATTTAATTAAGCAAAAAATAATTTTTTAATCACCAAAATTATTTTTATATTTTTATTAGACTCGTCTGAGTTTAGAAAACTCAAAGAATCAACTTTTGTACTTTCGTGATTTTTAATTTATTCATTATAATTATTGTAATGGGAAAATAAGGAAAATTCATTTTTAAGCTTTTAAAATTTATTTTTAATTTTGGAAAATTAGGAAAAATATTTTAATGAGTCCTAAGTCATCAGAAGACAATTAGAAACATTTTGAAATTTTTTGATATTTTTGGGATTTTTAATTATTATTAAATTCAGAATAAAGCTAAAAAATTAAGTATTTTTCTAAAAATAATTTTTATTTTTCCTAAGTGTCTCTGATCGCAAGGAACTTAGAAAACTATTTTTCATAATTTTCCCAAGTGTATTTAATTTAATAAAAATATTTTTGCACAAAAATATAAGGTTCCTTAGAAAATCAACTTTAATATTGAAAGCTAATCAAATAATTTTCAAATTTTACAGTGGATAAACATAATTTTTTTGAACAATGTGAGATTGATTTTGTCAATTTTTTATAAGTATATAATTTACAAAAATTAAAACAAGATATTTGAATTTAATTAAATATAAAAATTCACAAGATAATTCAAGCCATCATGATATTTTTCCTAGACTTCTCTGACTACAAGAAACCTACTAGAATTATTCCCATAATTATTCAAATGATATTTTGATTTATATAATAAAAATAGCCAAAATAGTCAGCTTATCTTGAAAATTAGGGCTAGAAGCATAGAGATGCCCTCTGACCTTAGAAAAATCAGAGAACATCTACTCTGTGATGAGGAATAAACCCTCAAAATTTCAAGCCATGTGAGCAATGTTTGATCATAATGAATTAAAATACTCCAAAGGGTATTTAATTCATTAAAAATCAGGGAATAGAAAAATAGTTTTTGAATTTAGTCCACATTATTTTCCTCTGTTCACTGAGCAAGAGGGTATTTTTCTTTTACTTTTATGATTTTTCTAAAGAAAGATATGAATTTTTGAAGTTTAGGCATTTAAAATAATTTTAAAATCCCTATTTTCCTACTTATCCTACGCGGCGCCAACTCAACCTATGGCGGCTCTGAACTCACACACGGAACACTCCCATTTGTTGTCGCCATCCACCTTAGCTACCATGCGGCCCGCGGTTCACACACTAAGATTCTGTCTGGCTTGATCTCTTCTGTTAATGAAAAAAATGCGCAATCAGACGGCTCTCTGTTATCGTCCCCAAGTGACCTAATCCGAGAACCATTCACACTAAAACCTTAAGATCTTAGCCTAAACTCATCCAAATTGCATGGGGTTTGTTTCTAAACCTTCATCTACTCAAGACGAACACATATATACGAATCAAGTATGAAATCAAGACATTACAAATGAAGAATAAAAAAAGCTCATGCTAAGGTTAGAGCTTTATACCTTTATCTAAGAGGGGAGACCTCAATAAAATGGTTGTGGTAGCTTCGATTGGATCCAATGAACCTTCACATGAAGTCTCAAGCCCTGGTTAATTGTCTAGATATGATTTTGATCAAGGAAGATTTCAGGTGTCGGTCTAAAGATTTCAGGTGTTGGTCTAGAGCAAGGTTAGAGGCTGTTTCAAAGGGGGCTTTTGTGGGGAATCAACTCCTTTCACTATGGTGATGGTGCGTGCACAATTAATTGGAGTTTGGTTCATTGTGGAGCTGTGGAGGAATATGTCCTGGTTTCGGTTTGATTTTTAAGCTCAAAATTAAACTCTCACAGAGGGAACCAGATGGGGAAGCCTGTTGGCTTGAGCTTAAGGTTGCTTGGAGAGTCTCTGGTGAGATATTGACAGAGTTTCTCCAAGGATTTTGAACTCTCTTATTTTGTCTATGGAGGGCTTGATTAAATATAAGAGCTTGGGCTAGCCACCAGGGCCAATTGATGGGTGCAAAATGGTGCTTAAGTGGAGGGTTGAGGAGCTCTAAGGAGTCATTAGGATGAGTTGGCCTCTAAGGTTGAAATTGGGTTTGATTTAGGGGTGGTGGCTCTCAATTTTGGCATTTTTTGGCAACTAGACTGGCCGACAGGGCTAGGGGTGGTGGCCAGGGGTGGTGTCCAGGTGGTTAGGTGAGCCAAGGGGGAGGGTTAATTATGGTTAACCCTCAATGGCAAGTGATGATGGAGGAGATATTTTGGTTAAGGGACAAAAATGTGATAAGATACATTAAATTTGGGGAATCTTGGTCCATAGCTCACTTGAGTGGCTTAAGGAGGTTTAGTCTGGTCAATAAGGTGTGCTTAGTGGCTATGGTGTCATCAATTTGGTGGCTTAGGCATGGCTAAGTCAATTTTGGTGCATGGGTTCCAGTTGGGTGAAAATGGCTAGAAGTTGGGTTTAGGTTAGGTTAGCCATGACCTTGAGCTAAATTTATTGGTCAATATTATGTAGATGATTGTCATGAGGAGTTTTGAAAAGTTTTGGAATGATTTTGAATTGATTTGGAGGTTCAATTAGAGGGATTTTGGGCATTTGGTCAATTTGGGTGTGTTGGGCTGACTTGGGTTTAAGTTTTGATAAGGTTGGGATAAGTCCAAATTGATGATTGAAAATGATCTATAGGAATGTCATGAAGAGTTTTGAACATTAATTGGGTGTCAGTTTTGGGGTTAGGGCATTCAATTTCGTTGAATTTGGGGAGATAGCCAATTTGGGGCAAATTTGGGGATTCTAGACTTGGGTTAAAATTGGGTGAAATTGAGGCTTGGAAAAGGAAAATTGAAGGTTCAATTTGATGTCTAGGATTGTTAGGAAGAGTTTAGGATTTGAATTAAGGAAAATTGAGTAGGATATGGGGTTCAACTTGGTGGGGTTAAGTCATATGGTTAAAATTGGGGATTTGAATTGGATCAAAATTGAGCTCAACGCATGGGTCAATTAGGCTTGGATTTGGTTTAGATTGATCACATAAAAGATGAATTTGAGTTTAAAATTAAAATTGGGGAGGATTGGGGCCAAATTGATGGACATTTGAGGTGAATTTGGGGAAATTAGGCCTTTAAAGACAATTTGGGGGCTTTGGTAAAAATGGTCAAATTGGTCAAATTGAGTTCAATTGAAGGGTTCAAATTGGTTTTGGAGACGTTTGAAGTGATTTTAATTGTTTTGGGAAAGTTTGAGACACCAAGGGTATTTTTGTAATTTTGGCAAATTTGGTGGTATTGTGGTAATTTTGACAATTTTGGGTGGTTTTAGGCAATTTGGGTATTTTTAAATGGTTTGAAATGATTTTTGAACAAATTTGGGAATTTTGGCCAAATTTAGGGTTTCAAGTGCATTTAAGTAATTTGGGTGGATTTTGGGGCAAAAGACTAAGTTGAATTTTTGTCAGAATTCGGGTGCCAACCATTGTGTATGAGCTATGGACCAATGAAATCCCCATTTAGGTCCTCTAGGTACTGGTCTTAGGTAAACCCTAGCCTAGGGCAGTGGGTCTAGGGGGACCATTTACAAATCTCCCAAAAGATCAAGGGATCAAAGTCAACAAATCTGGGTTTTAGGGTTGTGAGTGGATGTGGGTGATAGTGAGTGTAAGTGAGTGAACTAGCTCCAAACCAACACCTAGGGTTAGCCCTAAGGTCAAGCAATCCTATGGGGACTCTCCTTGAGATCCTCCATACTGACCCCATCTACTAAGTGCTGAGGTTAGGACCAATATGTGGAACTTCAAGTTGAGTAAGTAAGAGTTTAGAGTTTCTAATGGTGAGGGTTCCATTTTTTGTTTTCTAGGAATAGTAAATAGGAAAGTCCTATGGCTAGACCCTAGACTACTAAAGAGGGAAAACTAAGCCTCAACCAAACCTGAGGTCAACAATTGGACCCCCAATAGGTGTGGAGTGCTGGGCAAGCACACCGCACGTATTGGCATTGACCGACAATATCAACAAAACCAACATAGACTCCTAAGTCAACAGACCTAAAAAGGAGTGTAAAATTGAGTGCTAGTTGTTTATTTTAGGGATATAACATGTGAATATCCGATTGAAATCAAAGAGTCGAAACTCTTGCTAGGGATTGAAGAGTGGGTTTCAAATTATCAAGTTTCAGGTGATTTCAGAGGATGGGAATCAGTATTTAGGTACTGGCCTCGAGAAGGGAATTGAAATTTAGGTATCAATCCCGAAAAGGAGAGTCAGAATTTAGGTACCGACCTTGAAGGGAGGGAATCATAATTTAGGTATTGATTCCAAAAAATAGGAATCAAAATTTAGGTACGGATCCCGAATTGTGAATTCAAATTTAGGTATCAATCTCTAAAAGAGAATCATAATTTAGGTATCGACCTCAGCAGATAGGATTCAGAATTTAGGTACTGATTGTGAAATGAGAATTGAAATTTTGATATCAATCTCAGAAAGAAAATCAGAATTTAGGTACCGACCTCGGAAGATAGGAATAAGAATTTAGGTACTGATCCTGAAATGAGAATTGAAATTTAAGTATCAATCTCAGAAAGAGAATCAGAATTTAGATACCGACCGCAAAAAATAGGAATCAAAATTTAGGTACTGATCCCGAAATGAGAATTGAAATTTATGTATCAATCTCATAAAGAGAATCAAAATTTAGGTACCTACCTCAAAATATAGGAATCAAAATTTAGGTACTGTTCCCGAAATGAGAATTGAAATTTAGGTATCAATCACATAAAGAGAATCAAAATTTAGGTACCATCCTCAAAAGATAGGAATCAAAATTTAGGTACTGTCCCCAAAAATTTCATGACCTGAGATAAGAATTGAAATTTAGGTAACAATCTCAAAAAGAGAATCAAAATTTAGGTACCGACCTCGGAAGATAGGAATCATAATTTAGGTACTGATCCCGAAATGAGAATTGAAACTTAGGACTCAATAAGAGAATCAAAATTTAGGTACCGACCTCGTAAGATAGGAATCAAAATTTAGGTACTGATCCCAAAACGAGAATTAAAATTTAGGTATCAATCTCAGAAAGAGAATCAAAATTTAGTTATTGACCTTGGAAGATAGGAATCAAAATTTATGTACTGATCCCAAAACGAGAATTAAAATTTAGGTATCAATCTCAGAAAGAGAATCAAAATTTAGGTA
>NW_018228798.1:295763-298038 GCF_001263595.1 Phalaenopsis equestris
TAATTTAGGTACCGACCTTGGATGATAGGAATCAGAATTTAGGAACTGATCCCAAAATGGGAATTGAAATTTTGGTATCAATCTTAGAAAGAGATTAAAAATTTAGGTATCGACCTTGAAAGATAGGAATCAGAATTTAGGAACTGATCCTGAAATAAGAATTGAAATTTAAGTATCAATCTCAGAAACATAATCAAAATTTATGTATCGATCTAAGAAATTGAGATTAGGATGTCGTGTTCCATTTAAGGGGGCCTTAGACCAATCTCGAAAATATGTAGAGAATCGGATGTTGTGTTCCATTTAAGGGGGCATTATACCAATCTCAAGGATATAGGTAGAGAATTGAACGCCGTGTTCCATTTAAGGTGGTCTTAAATTGATCTCAATGATTGAGAATACAATGTCATGTTCCATTTAAGGGCGTCTTATACCAATCTCGAGGATTTGAGAATAGGATGTCGTGTTCCATTTAAGGAAGCCTTACACATATCTCAAATATTGTTGACCTCACTTTTGGTTGAGGTTTAGTTTTTCCTCTTTTAGTAGCTTAAAGTTTAGCCATAGGACTTTTCTATTGACTATTCTTAGAAAACTAGACATAGAAGCCTCACCATTAGAAATTCTACACTTCTTTACTCAACTTGAAGTTCCAAATATTGGTCCTAACCTCTAGCACTTAGTAGGTGGGGTCATTATGAAGGAACTCAAGATGAGTTACCATTAGGATTGCTAAACCTTAGGGTTGACCCTGGGTGTTCGTTTAGGGCTAAGGCACTCACTTGCACTCATAATCACTCACTACACTAAACTTAAACTTCTAGACGTTGGTCCCTTGATACTTTTGGGAGACTCATGTAGGTGGTTGACACCGACTTTATATATGTTTAAAAATACAAGAATTTGATACTGCTGCTAGTAGATTTAAATCCCCGGCAATGATGCCAAAAACTTGACAACGGTTATAGATTTGATAAAGATGTGTATAAAATAATCAATAGTTGCAAAGTCACACTTATCAACGCAAGTATACGTATGGAGTCCTGGATATCAATCCCACAGGGAGTAATATTAGAGGCTACGAACTAAGATTTAAAAAATCATTACTTAATCACAACAATATAGTTCAAATTGCATAGTTGTCACTAATAGACAATTGAAATAAAAATGTAATTTAAATAAACTCTTAATTAACTAATTCTACTAATAAAATTTCTAATGTGAAATTCAATATATAAGAAAGCATCCTTCTCCTTGTCAAGAAATTTAAGTGAATGGATAAATTGAATCAGTTCAAATTGTATTGTGCCAAATAGGAACATACCTATTCTTTATCCTTTGGACCAGTCATAAAGAACATTGACTAATCCAAACTAGGCTGGGAGGATACTGGCTCTCACTTCAAGCTCCCACATTCCCCTCGCCTGAGGGCTAACATCTACACTTCAGCACCCAAACGATAGGACCAAATTGAGGATTTTAGTCAGTCACTCTAAATCTCCAATTCTCCAATTCTACGCCCGATAATTGCCCGATAATTTTTACTTCCTTATTTATTTGCACCCAAACTTTCAAGGACTTTAACCTCCCTAAAACTTAGATGTAATCTTCACTTTAGTTGTAAAACTCAACATATTTTAACAAATCAATTGACCTGATTGAAAGTAAATTAATGTTGAAGTAAAAAGATCATCACAACTTCTTTAACATTCTCATGGCACAACCAATTCAAATCACCATTTCAAAAATCTCAAGACAAGGAGAAAGATAGAGAAAACTACTCAGAACTCATGGAGAAGATACGATAAAACTTGGAATTTATATATAAAAGAAAGTCCTACAAACTTCAATAAGTAAATACACCTTATCTTTAATTCCTCCCCAAGCAAACTCCTTAAAGTTCCTCTGAATCTCTTCCTTTCTTTACAACACATAGAATTCTCCTTCGAAGCGGCAAGGAGGAAGAAATCTCTCACTTTCCTTCCACCCTTACAATCTCTCAAAGAATTCCTCAGAATGCTAACCACTCTCTACACTCTAATGGGCACCACAAACAACAAAAACTCAGCGGACACCCGTGGACACACTTGTGGACACCCGTGGACACCACCTTTTTCAGCCTCCCATTGTTTCTTTTAAATTTGTAGAAGAGTTTTCAAGATTTGCCCAAGCGTCCCTTCAAAAATCGTCCACTTTTAATGCATCTGTTGAGAGAACTGACGTGCTCGCCGTCCGCGGCGTCGATGGCGCCGTCGGTGGCCTTCTAGAATATTTA
>NW_018228799.1:0-2678 GCF_001263595.1 Phalaenopsis equestris
CAATGAGTTCATCAGACTCGGGTATGATTTGAGGACCGCTTTGGGGATCGAGATCAAAACAAGATCAGGCATAATCAGTTACGTTATCAGTAGAAATAGTTAAAATGTAGCTAAAATCACAATCATTATATTCATAAGACCCCGGAGGGACAAAAAGATAATCATACAAATTCAAGGGTTCAAGGATTTTCTTCCCCAAATCCAAGACAACCAATCTAGTAGAGCCAATCCAAAATCTTACCCCTCATGATATCAATTTTTATAGTGATGCTTTTCTTCTTCTTCTTTGTCCTTGACGATGATGGATCTCTTGACAAAACCTTCATCTGGGGCTTGGTATGTTGCGGACTTTGAATGGAGGCTTGTTTTGATGCAGACTGGATCTTGTTCAGTATTTTATTGGATGATCTGCTCCATACCTCATTACATTCTTCTTTGGCATTTGTAGAAGCTTGTTTCGATGAATCCTGAATTTGGTTAAGGACCCTCTTGAGTTCATCCCAAGTTGTACTCCATCCATCTGTTTCAGTATAAGGATCGATTGGGGAGATTGGCTCGACGAAATCATATTTATGGAACCTTTTCCAGGTTCTCTTAAACATTCTTTTGGGATTGTTATGTTCTCATATTTAAGGTTCCTTTTGAGCCAGTCTTTAAAGATGAAGCATTTTTCTATAGTGTGTCCGAGCAACCGGTGATATGGGCAATAATTTGGTTCATTCTTCCTATCCACCTCTTCGGGCTTCTTTAGATCTGGTAGTTTGAATTCTGGCTTCTTTATCAGTCTTTTGAATATTTTAGGTATAGCTTCATCTTTGAAATAATACATTACATCGCTCTGACAGGGTCATTTTCTTATCCCTTGTTCGAGGTGATCCCTCTTGAGGCGATCGCTAGTTGGATTGACTATTCAGTTTCTGAGAGTATTGTGATGAAGACTGGTGATGCTCTTTTGCATATATTTTTATTTGCTACTCTCCATTTTTATGGTCGCTACTACTCCTGATTTCTTTTCAAACACTTTGGTCACCTTAGCCTTTTCGTGTGGCTCCATGTGCTTCATTTTCTCTTGAAGACTACTGGCTTTACTGAGTAGCTTCTTAAAAGATTTGATGGTGAGTCCCTTAAGCATGAAAGCTACTATCCCATGAATGTTCTTGAGTAAAATTTCAATAGCATGATGTTCCTGTAGCTGAGGTTCACATTTCATGCTAAGGTTTCTCCACCTTAAAATGTATTCTACCAAGGTTTCGCTAGGCTTTTCCTTTTCCATCTTGAGCTCTCCAATAAACACATAGTGTTGTGCCCCGGCAAATTTTTTCACAAAAAGTTTTTCCAACTTGAAAAATGTTTTGACTGACCAGTTGAGCAAGTCAGCGTACCAGTCAAAAGTAATTGATGACAAGCTGCTGACAAACTGTTGGAAGAGTAGAGCTTCACTATTTCTCATGTTGTCATAACTGGCTGGAAAATGTGCTATATGTTGTCTGGTATTTCCAGTTCCATCAAATATCTTGAAGTTTGGGGCTACAAAACCCTTGGGGAAAGGCACGGCATCGAATTCCTCCGGGTAAGGTCTACCCTTAGAACCAATACACCATCCTTAGATTGGGTTAAGGCGTCCCGTACCTGTTCAACCATTTCCTTGAATTCCTTTTCTATCATGGCATTTGATGGAGAATCGTTTCTATGTTGCTCATCTCTGTTTGTTGAAGTAACCTCTCTTCTTTCATCTGTGATGTGTATGATTTTTGGTTGATTGATCTTTGGAGAAGCTAATTGCGGTACTTGGGATTGCCCTTGAATAGTGGCCATATAGGTCATGGTTGTGGTCATCTCTTCTATTCTTTTCTCCAGTAGACTAACTTACTCATCCCTTAGGAGGACAGCCCAACGTAGTTCATCTATGGCGTTCTCTTCGGTGCGAGATTGAGCCTCGAGCGCAGATGTGGCAGCTATGGTTTCAATTACATGGACATCAATAAAATATTCCTCCAAGTAATCATTGTAATCAAAATTTTCATCGTTGCTATTGACGGAAACTCCGTGTTCTTGAGCTAACTCAGAAATCTTGATCCTGAGTTTCTCAACTTTCTCTTCAATTATTGATTCCTTCATCTCTTCCATATCTGGAGGACCCTGATGGACATCCTTTACTTGCTCCTCCATTTTGCTGGCTATTGTTGCGACGATGTCAGCTATTTCAGAACCTGGTTTCTTTTCTTGTTCTTGTCCCACAGGCTCACTGGACTGTATCGTGTATGCGCCCCATGGTGTAGACCGGCTATAGTTTCAGGTAATCGTCGTGTCTTTGCCTTTGGGATTATAGGAATATCTCCTTAATGGGTGACGGGTAAGACTTTCTGACTCGGTCTTGACTTAACCGATCGATGACCTGTGGTCCTGGTGGCAGTGTAATCAGTTGTAATCACTGCGGTATCAACTCTGTTCCCTAAACGGTACCAAATGAGGATGCGAGTAGGTGGTACTCCAATTATCTTGTGGGACTGTTTGGCAGATTTGACGCCCTTCAAAATGTCCTTCTTCATGCGAGGGGAAATTGCATCTCCCTCTCGTTTAAGCAACTTGCTATTCGAACATCCTTCTTTGGAAGCAAGCCTTCTGAAAACTACACTAACTCGTGTGATACGAGTGAAATTCTTTCTCTCCTCACCGTG